>NC_140177.1:50848744-51033744 GCF_963971535.1 Notolepis coatsorum | reverse complement strand
CATGTCGTATCTCCAAATGTTGTGAAGTAACATATGTTTTGCCTGGAAAAAAACATCGTTATTAACAAAACATTCGGGAGGGGAAGGAAGGAAGAGTGGGGTAATGTCCAATGGACATCTTACCTGCACCAAGGAACGCAGGGCGAAAGGCCGCAACACAGGTCTCCACGTTGACGAAAGGCCTCTCGCTGGCGGGACAAAAAGAAGCTATGGCCGGAGCCTTGTCATGGTGCAGGCCCGACTACATCTTCTGTCAAAGATGATGTCGTAGTCAGAGTGCCAGGGCCTGCTATTCTCACGGCTAATGTCAATGGTCGTAGCACAAGCTAACAGCTAACTCTAGGCTAACTGATAGCATCAAGCTAACGTTCCCAGCCGAGCGAAAACGAGCAGCTAACGTCGTAGCTAAACAGCTAACTGGCTAACAGTTATCTCAACCCGGCTATCGCTAACCACTAGCTAACGCAGAAGCAAGCTATGCGGCTACCACTGAAAAACTGTACAACGTGAGAAAAGCAATACAGGCCAACACTTCAGACAGCAGCTGTGTTTTCCTCTTCTCATCCGAAGAGGGAAGGGAAAAAGAAGGCAATACACGTCCCACTACAGAGTGGTGTTTACCATAGCAGTGCCGGCAACAAGTCCCTCGCGGACTATAGCCGACTTGAGCATGGAGATATTCTCATAATGAAACACCAAGCTCACCTCCCTCGCACCAGGTGCTGACACCAGGCCACACACCGTTAGCTACTACAACAGCTAGCCGGCCCGTTTGGCTCCCGAGAGAGAGAGATATATCCACGGCGGGAATAGAATAGAGTGCATTAGAAACTCACCAAACGTCCAAGAGGATGGAGACAACCGCGTGGAGTTGACGAAGTTCATCTGCCGAATGACCGTCCTCTTCATCTTGGCATAACAATGCTGCACGCGCTCTCTCTAGGTTAGCTAACGCTAGTTAGCCTTTAGCTAAGCTAGCTACTAGCCGACATCATCATGGCTATCCTGACTGAACCACACGTTAGCACTCAATATTATAACGTAGCTAAAGCTAACTGTCCCTGCCTTTAGCCGGGATGGCTAGCCTGACTGAACTGTCTAACATGCAACAACTTTCATCTTCAGTCCATCTGCCGAATGACCGTCCTCTTCGTTTTGGCTGGCATAACTAAGCATAACCTCCAAAGCTGCACGCGCGAAATAGTCAAACGCAGCTGACGCACGCCGGCATACACATGATGTAACCCCTCCCTTCTTGAAACCAATCTGCAGAGCCCCAGAGCTCCAATAGAGAATAGTGCAGAGCCGCAGAGCCAGGAACATTCTACAAACGTGTCTAATGTGAAATATATAAGCATATAAGCAAAACTAGATTTGAGGTCTGTGATAAAAAAGGGCCTTGCGGAAGGGGGGCCTCGCAAAAATAAATAAATAATAATTTTTTTTTTTTTTTTTTTTTTTTTTTGTGCGAGGCCCCCCTTCCCGCGAGGCCCTGTGCGACCGCACTGCTCGCACACCCCCTGAGGCGGCCCTGCTCACGAGTATAGATAAACACGTGTGTGCGCATGTGTTGTGTGTACATGTGTTTTGTTTGAGTGGGTGAGTGGGTCGGTTGAAATATCAGAAGAGTCTCGTACTGTGCTTCATGCATTTTAAACACTCCATCCGACTGTGATGCAGTGATGGCATTATGATGAATAGCGTCAATGTTTTGGACATGCTATTTGGTGTGGCCACTTGTCTGCATAGTCATTCTGTCTTGAGTGTCAGGTCTGTTTGAAAATAGCCCTCAGCCCTGTAATCAGCAACATGCTGTCTCAGGATGCTTTTGTTCTGTTGCCAGGCAGGTTTGGCAGTGATGTCACCCATATGAACCTCACTGTCCAGAGTTCTCACTGAATATCACTTGGATCTGTGGTAAGAGCAAGGCAGATTTACTGATTGATTTATTTGTTATTAATTTCATAAGCTCCCGAATATCAAAATCTGTATTGGAGCCAAACATTTCTGTAACCACTGGTGCAAGCCAAGATGTGTTAATGATTTCAGAACTGTGGGTATTTGGCCTTAATGGTATGACATGCTGCAGTGACTCTACACATTATGCTGTTGCCACTGGCAATGCAGCTATAGCAATGCTGCATACCAACACAGTCTCTATGTTATAGCCATAAGTAATATATTGTGCATCTCATTGTACATTTTAGTAAATACATCAATATATTACTTATGGCTATAACATAACTTACAATATGTACCTTTTCCCTGTGGTCGATAAGTACTTTATTTACATATTTCAAGCGAGATTGGGCTGGTATTACACACAAACCAAGGCTGTGTGTCCATCCACTGAGAGCCTCATTAAGCTAGCAGCGCTTGCTAGGAGCTTGAGGGAAGTGTTGTTGTTGTGGCTGCTGCTGCTGCTGTTGCTATACATATACAGTATGACAATCAGGCTTGGGAAATAAGACTGTCAACATCTCCGGGGGGGTCGCTTATAGCTAAAACTGCTAAATGTAAAAAAAATTAAATAAAATAGATGAAGGGAGGGAGAAAAAGAAGGGTGGAGGTTTATCCCGTGGTAGTTGTGAGATTTGCTGTGGCAGCTTTTCACACAAGACTTCCCAGCTTCCTTATCTTTTAATCCAAAAATCCACCTGTCAACCAGAGTGGTCCTCTACAGAATGGCAGTTTGCCCCAGAAATCTTATGTGAGCTTCCCATGCCCGATTGAAAACCCACTTGAAGAACAATGCTCTTGCTGAAAGCTGAAACATTTCTAAACACTAAAACGATGCTAAGCTCTCACTCAACACTGTTGGGAAAGCAAAATACTGTAGCAAGTGATTTCAGTTGAAAAGAAAAGAAGGCAGCGCTGAAACAACAGGTCCCTGGTGGAATGTTGTCATGTGTTTCCTAACATGTAGCATAGTGATATCACAGTAGGCTAAGTAAATAGATAAAACATCCATGTTTATTTAATCTCTCAGAGCAGTGGTGGATTAAAAGGTGTGGCCGGGTGAAAGTGAAAGGACAGCACATTTCTGGTGGTGCTGAAAGGACAGTGCAGACATTGGCATGGCAGTGATTAACCTCTTAAGCCCTAGCCATATTTTCTGAAGATTTGCCTAAAAGTACATACCCAAGTAAATGGAAGATTGCTCCACTTCTACAAGGTCCATTTGCATGTTCTTGGTATCTAGGGACATCTAAGGACCGCAGGGAATGTATTGTGTCTGTTACTATGCTTGAGTAAATTGTAATGAACCAAAGGAGAGTATCAATTATTATAATCTTAAAATTTTTCCCCATCTTTGACGGTGAATAACACCATGCTAACATTGACCAGATGTGGAAAATCAAATCATTAAGCACCTTCTTGAGATCAAGTGTACAAATAATCTAATCTATTATTAAAGGGCATATGATTTACATGGTTTTTTGTAGATACAGTACTGAATTATGCCATCCGGACAAATGCAATTTAAAATATGAATATAGAATATAGAATATCAGGCCTACAAATGACCTTATTATGGCCAAGTCATCTATGGATTGGGCCAAATCTCCTCTTTCCAATGGCAGAGTTAAATCGGGATTTAGTACCACCAGGCACCCGGTATAGGGCAGCAAAGACCGTGAATAAACGACTCTACTCTAAGTACAGTTACTTCATCAGATTGAGACACAGTTTTTTCTAGACGTTCACAGAAAGGTAAAGAAACAATCTACATTGTATTTTATGGCAATAACGTTCAAGTTTGTTTGACCCGTGAGATATACTCACGGAAATAATGTCAGAATTTCTTGCAAAGAATATTTTCAGCAGCTTTCACATAGCTGGGTAGTGTAGTTTTATGAAATTTCGATGTCCATTGAAAGCCCAGGGTCTCCTCTGTTTTAGGACAACAGCGGTTTCCATATAAGTATGGTTTTAGAGCGGTCTGGGGTAATTTCCGAAATGCTGAGTAATAGCCTTATACGTCAATTCTACGTTGCCGTTTCTTGCCTGTACACGCTACTATTCCCAAATCACATCTACATCATAGGTATTATGTTTCATCATGAATGCATGAAAAGGGGGGGGGGGGGGGGGGGGGGGTTGTTTCTGATTATTTGATTGCCAGTAACGGCATTCGTATTGAACACTAAAAACGCTTATCAGCTCGATCGGTATAAAAGCATTGCATGATCAAGCTAAAATTGACGTCAGACAGTCCTTACCTGTGATCGGGAGTATTCCAAAAATAATATTCCAATTGTTTGATCGCCATCTGGTACATCCGATGTCCATTTGGTCCATGACATAACCCACCACAACATATGGATCGGGGATATTTGATGCGCTTCGATGCAACCGAGAGAACCGCTCCACTCGCCCGACACAGAAAAGTGAGCCCGGAGACATTTGGCCGTTACACAGGCCAAGATACAAGGTTACAAAGGGTGCTCGATACTGCACTTTGGCAATCTCAGACTCATTCCCTATGGTAACACCAAGGTCCCTGGATGAATAATGAATCAAAATATCGAATAAAGGAATAAACGACCAAAACCAGAGATATCTCGGGTCTGGCAGCCAACGCATGTCGAGTTAACCCGACTTATCTCGGGTTTGGCAATTAATGTGTTAAGCTATTTTGTGCATCACTCTGTTTTGAATTTGATGCAAATTTGCAATGCATGAGGTCATCCTTTTGTGTTAAATGGCTGCATAAAGCAAGCATTTGTTGACTCATGTTGATAAGAGTAATTTGTTGACTCATGTTGATAAGAGTATTAAAACTTGAAAACGATCCGTTTAAGGTAGATTTAGAATTTTTTTTTATTTGTGATTAATCGCGAGTTAACTATGGACAATCATGCGATTAATCAGATTAAATATTTTAATCGATTGACAGCCCAAGCAAATGCAAAAAATAAGGTAAAAATAGATATATATTTAAAAAAATGGTATAAGATATATACAAGGCATTGACATTATCGCACGTTCCGATACACAGTGTAGAATCCAGTAGTGTTTACAAATATGAATATATGGAGGGGACAATGAGTCACAGCAGCAGTTAAAATGTCTTTAGTGATTCACAGTTTGGGGGAAGGGTGACAGTGAGGTCACAGCAGCAGACACAAAAGAAAGAAAGAAAGAATTTCTCATAAAGGCTCATGCCAGGTTAATTTGAATTCTCAATATAACTAAAAGCTAAGAAAAGTGCAGTGCATTTTAACAATGAAGACAACAACGTCCATTATCCCATGCTCATTCACGACATCATCAAACATTCACTTGATTGAGTGACCCCACAGCGGCAGAAAATCACATACTGTGCATTTACATTTAAATTGAACAGTCTTAAATATGATCAGAACCTATTATATCAGCTATAATGTATGATGTATACTATATCATTCAGATTGGTCATTTTGAGTTAATCTAATGGAAGGTAGAACCCATGGTTGCATAATGACTCCTTCCTCCCCGTATGTACAGGAGAATGTAAAGCAGGCCATGGACGTAAACTGGAAACATACCTCTATGAAGCGCAAATTTACTTTCTCTGACTTACAGTATGTAGATGTGCAACTACTCGCTCTCTCTGTCTAATGTTTTAGGCGGATTTGTGCATTAGACCGGAAGCTAGCCACTGGAACCCATGGAGGTATTATACGCCAAATTCACCACAACACAGGTCAGCTAGACCTCCGGTGGTCTAACCTAGATTGCTACAGTAGTTAGTAGATTAGTCAAGCTTTCTAACCAGTAGGGTCCATTTGATAGAGTTGGTAGTTTATTCCATGGCAGCAATTTTTTTTTAATGGGAAATAAAATGCCACTTGGACTGAAAGGGAGCTGTCAATCAACCGTGATCTGACCATGCCCCCAATACCATCTTGAGAAAAGGTCTGAGCAGTCAAATAACCTGTTTTTGAGCCAGGTTATAGTTATAAAATATTTTTTTATTTAAATGTTGGTGGATGCTTAATATGACACACAAGTTTGATATGATATATACATTTTAGGGATGTTCGATGTTGGCTTTTTTACCGATATCCGATATACCGATATTGTCCAACTCTTAATTTCCGATACCGATATCAACCGATACCGATATACAGTACCCCCCCCCAAAGAAAACGTAATCATTTCAGGTAATTAACATTACATATCTGTAGTCAAGGAATTAACACAACATTATGTATACATTTGACAATAAATAAAATAAGAATTTGTTCTTACTTGCTTGTCTGGGTAAATAAAGGTTAAATAAATGTAAAAAAATAAAAAAAAAAATACATATATATATATATATATTTTAATCGATACCGATAATTTCCGATATTACATTTGTATGCCAATATCGGCCGATAATATCGGTAGGCCGATAATATCGGACATCCCTAATACATTTGACAATTTTTTAGGCCAGTGTTCGGAGGCTTTAAATTGATATGATAGAGCATAGCTTCATAATCTATTTGAGTTGGGGGTGCTTTTGACCACTTACATTTATGGAAATAACTCCACACAATTACTGGAGGCTTGAAATAATTGACATTCTGTCAGATTTGAACTTTGGGGTCAACAGTGATTACTCCATAAAATACCTTTAGTGTCTATAAAGCTGTACTTTTCTGAATTATTAAACCTAATAAAAGATTAAGCAGGGGATTCAATGTGGATTTGTAAAGAAATCAATACCATTCACTGTTGATTAAGCAAAATTCCCATTTACCTTCATTCATATCAGAGCACACACACACACACACACACACACACACACACACACACACACACACACACACACACACACACACACACACACACACACACACACACACACACACACACACACACACACACACACACACACACACACACACATTTTAATACTTTATTTGGTTCCACAAATTATATTACATAAACAGGGAATCAAATGTATCGGGGCCAAGCAGCACTGAACACTTAAGGGTACACATAGCACCTCCTTCTCCACGTGGCTAAGCTGCCAATAATAGCTGAGACAGAGCAATATTTGGCAATTTGTTTGGCTTTTCTTTTAGACATTGCAGCAATTCTCAGACCGGTCATGGTGCATTTGTGTACATGGCCAAGACTTCCGAACACAAGTACACTATATCTACACCTATACCCAAGGTCAGCCATCACACTGAGCAGTGGTTGGTATTTGATATACTTGTCCCGGAAGGCCTGGTCCATGTACAGATCAAAGGTACAGCCTACTTCTATGACCAGCACCTCGCCATGGCTGGTGTCAACAAAAACAACGTCCGGTGTATTTGGTATGTTAGCAAAAACATTGTTGGTAAGGCCAAACCACTCTGGTTTCACTCTGGCATGTTTGTACATTGCTGCACTAGATGGTAATATGTTCCGTACCACATCAGACACACACACACACACGCACGCACACACACACACACGCACGCACACACACACACACACACACACACACACACACACACACACACACACACACACACACACACACACACACACACACACACACACACACACACACACACACACACACACACTGTATATACTTACTCACTCACTCACTCACTCACTCACTCATTCACTCACTCACTCACTCACTCACTCACTCACTCACTCACTCACTCACTCACTCACTCACTCACTCACTCACTCACTCACTCACTCACTCACTCACTCACTCACTCACTCACTCACTCACTCACTCACTCACTCACTCACTCACTCACTCACTCACTCACTCACTCACTCACTCACTCACTCAGTTCCTCCCATAATACCAGCTCCAGTTCTCTGTGATGCATTTTAATACAATATATGGGCTCTCTGCCACTCTGTCTTTCACCTTTTCAATTCAGTGAATTATATAACCAAAATAGAAAAGCTTTCAAACAAGATGATGACTATGACACATCCCTGTTTGTATAATCCTAAAAACACTGATGCAGACATTTCTGAAAATGTTTCGGGTGGTAAAATAGACACAGGCATGTCAGTGAGTGGTAGACTGACCTGTGGACGGTTTCTTTCAAAAGAACATTCTTCTGATGTTGTTGTGATATATATATATATATTTTTTTTCCTCTTCCATAATAGCGGTTTGAAAGACATCAGGAAATTGGCCTCTCTTGGTGGCAGCCAATTCTGTTGCCTCTCAAATCTCCCCATTATTGCGCTCTCTCTGTAGGACGAGGAAAACCTTGCTTACAAGGCAGCCTCACATTTCCCCCCAAAGCCATCATCAACAGTACGGACCGTTAACATTTTGGAGCTGTTTGTACTTTTCTGCCTCATTGAATCCTAGGATGAACATCTTTTTGCCTTGCGGGCGATAGAAGTGGAATAACTTTTAGTTTTTGTTTCTAGTATTACCTCTGGTGGTGACAATCAAACAACTGTGACAAAAAGCCACACCATTATGTCATTGGACTGATTTGAAAATAAATTCTGAATATATCACTTGATCCATGGCTGGGTGATATGCCAAAAATATCATATCACAAATCTTGACGGTGTAACAGTATTTGGTGGTATCGCTTTTCATTACAAATTACAATGTGATACTGCTGCAAGGAATCCTATATGTACTATATGTATATGTATATATCACCCCCCGTCTCATGGATATGTGAAGGACGGGAGATACTACTGCCACGGGAGGAGTGGAAGCAATTAGGTAGCTGATTAGGACTGATAGAACACACCTGTGCACCATTAGATCACCCACATCCCACACGCACACACACCAGACACACATACCATAAAACACTAGGACAGATAGAGTATTGTTGAGAGGAGGTGAGGTTGGAGCTGAGTACGTGTAGAAAGTGATTGTTGTTAACGGAGTGTTGTAAGGTGAGAGGTAGTGAGAGGAGAGGTGAAGGCGAGAAGGTGTTCATTGTGTACTGGACCTGGACCGGAAGACTACTCTGAGTATTGAACATATAATATGTATGTATATATCGTGAACAGCGGTATAGTAAAAAAAATCCATACTGTTGCATGGATCCATGACGGTATAACGTTACCTTCATATTCAGTCTACCTTCCAGCCCTACCTTGATCATTGTCAATTCATGACCAGCGAGGGTGAAGTACAGTACAGTTGTTGGATCTATCATCATAATGTCAGATGAAGATGAGGGGGAGAAAGAGCATGTGTGTATGTGTGTGTGCACGTCACATATGTTCACACATGAGTGAGCTTTTAAGAGAGGAGAAAGTGTGACGGCTGTGTGAGGGATTACTTCACCTACTGACAGCTGGTACCTCTGGACAGAATTTCCAGAGAAGTAACCCAGAAACGATTTGCAGTAATACTGTCTCCAGGGTTGGTTGTTGCTGCCATAATGTCCTTGAGTAGTATTATTATTTTGGTACAACCTAAAGTAAGTAAGTATTTATTTATAGTAAGTAAGTATTTAATTATAAAGCACCTTTCATACATGTCATGCAGCTCAAAGTGCTGTACACAAACATACGCATATATAAAGCATCACATTAATAAGACAACAGTAATAAAAGTATGGCAATAGGCAAAGCACAGTAAAATAACATTTCAGTAAAAGATCAATACATAAAATAAAAAAACACATAATAATAAAAACATTTCAATAAGATACTCGCTTTCCCTAAGGCATGGTACACTATTTGTAAGCTAGACTGTATAGGTACGTTTTTAATTTTCCTTTAAAAATGTGTATGGAGGGCGCCCCAGTGGCGAACCACATAGCGCGCTCAGCCGCGACACGGGCGACCCGGGTTCGATTCCCGAATCCGTCGTTATTTCCCGAATGTCTTCCCCCCACTCTGTCTCCCATTTCTCCTCTGTCTTTCCCTACTGGACTGCCCAGTAGTAATAAAGCGATAAAACACCAAAAGAAAAATCTTAAAAAAAAAAAAAATTGTATGGAGCTGGCGTTCCTGATGTGTGTTGGTAGTGTGTTCCATAGTTTTGGTTTTGGGGCATAGTTGGCAAATGCCATACTTCCGATCCTCTTTTGGTTTCTGGGTGTGTCTAATAAACCTGTAGTGGATGACCGTAGCATTCTTGAGGGCAGATAACTAACTAGGGAATTTGCTATGTATTTTGGGCCTTGTTCATTAAGAGCTTTATATGTCAGAAAAAGGACCTTAAAATCAATTCTATGAGTTATTGGCAGCCAGTGCAGAGTGGCTAGGACTGGAGTGATATGTTCTCTTCTCTTTGTACGAGTTAGTAATCGAGCTGCAGAGTTTTGGATAAGCTGAAGCTTCCCAGTGGTTGCTTTGGGAAGACCAGTGAACAGTGCATTACAATAGTCAAGCCGGCTTGACATAAAAGCATGAATAAAGATTGATTAAAAATAATGAATAAAGTGGTCTGAACTGACTGAACTCAAACCCTGCCCTCGTCTCTTGATCCTCCAATCACACTTGTGTTCAACTTGTGTTCAACTGCCTGAGTCAAATTCCTACCGGGAATTTTACTCAGGCAGGCCAGGCCAGGCCCATACCCATACCCCCCCACCCCCCCGGGAAGAAAACTGTGCTATATCTTGCTGCGTTGTATCACTTGGTGGCACTGTAGAGGCTGTATACACTAGTATAAATGCACCTTCAGCACCATGGACAGCGACGCTGTCACAAAACGGACCATACAAGTTGTATACACTACAGTACACCAAAGTGTAGAATAACTACTTTCCAAATAATGGATTGTCCAATTGTCGGGGCTATAATACGAAAGTGTCCTTTATAGAAGTTTCTCTACCTCACTGGCGCTCTCTGTGATCTAGTCGATTTATCACTCACCTTCTGCGCTGCTGCCGTCAGTTCAACATAATGACGCGTTCCTTACATCTCCACGGCTTCAATATCAGCATCCAAATCATCCATCAGACTTATAGCTGTTCTATTTCACGGTCAGGTTCCAACAAACTGTCTTCTTTAACTCCGAGTCCCAGCAGTACATCCAATAAAGTGATCAACATCCGGAGTTTCCACGTCAATTTCAATGTCCATCTGATTCAAAAATCGTGTAGTAACACGGAAGAGCCCTTCGGAGCTAAACCAATCAGAGAGCGTCTTCGCAAACTGCGGCTACGAAAAAAAATCACGCATTCCTGCCTGCTTGCCTGAACTTATTATGGGCAAATATAAACATGTATACCGACCTGGCCTGCTTCGGAGTTCAGTGGCCTGACTGCGGGCACAAACAAAAACAAAAAAGCATTTGCCAGTCTGCCAGGGCAGCCAGGCCATGCCAGTCTGCCAGGCCACGGGAAAACTCCCGGTGGTCCCGATGGTCAGTCCGCTAGTGTGCTCCATAGACGATGCATTGGGAGAGATGGTATAGATGACACTGAGAGCACCCATGGGAATGTTTTTATTACACAGGTACATTTTCCATTCATTGTGAATGGTGCAGCTGCAGACTTAACACATCATGAAATCCCAAGTTTGAGTATTGATTCTCTGGTTTCCGACTTTAGGAGAGAGTACAGCTCATGTTCACAAATATTGATTGAACTTTCCTCGAACATTGGAAATAACATATGGAAATTCTAAATTTGGGTGTACCGGTAGTTCCCCATTAAGCTGAATGTTGAAATGTGTGTGTGTGTGTGTGTGTGTGTGTGTGTGTGTGTGTGTGTGTGTGTGTGTGGTGTGTGTGTGTGTGTGTGTGTGTGTGTGTGTGTGTGTGTGTGTGTGTGTGTGTGTGTGTGTGTGTGTGTGTGTGCGTGTGTGTGTGTGTGTGTGTGTGTGTGTGTGTGTGTGTGTGTGTGTGTGTGTGTGTGTGTGTGCGTGCACTTGTGTAGTCTTAAAGGGGAACTATCTTATAAATGGCCTTTTTGAGTGTTTAGCATTGTTTCCTAGCTATGTGAACTTATATTAATATGATCTATGTCTCAAAATTCTCATATTGGCGCATTCTTCCAATTCTCCTCTCACAATATTCACCCTCACTGAACTGAGTCATTTGAAAATGTGCGCGATATGTGATGTCAGAGAGACACCGCTGCATGTTAATGTTCAGGCGACGACGCCGCTGCGCAGTGGTTTAGGAGCCCAGGCTCAAAACGGCTCGAGATCTTGAGGTCGAAAAATGCTGTTTTTGAGGACTTGATTAGAAATACAAAACAATGAATAAAAAAATATATATATATTACAGAGGTGTTCCATAGACTCACAGGAATTGTGTAAAAGTGCCCAAATAGTGAAAGAAATAGTAAAATAGTTCCCCTTTAACTGTTAGGTATCTGCGTAACGCATGGTCTTTTAGCAATGGTGTTTTGACCACTGTTCCCGAACTTCATCTAACTGCATTTACCTTTTGTTAAGATAAGATAAGATAATATATTCCTTGATTGATCCCCTTGGGTAAATTCAGGCATCATAGCAGCACGGGGGAGGGGAGGTATGCTAAGAAAGGCTGCCACTCACCTCTGCACTTTATCAAGCTTGATTAGCACAGGAAGGGCAATATTAGTAGTAAGTCATACAATACACAGTTCATCGTAAGTTCAAGTTCAAGTTTTGTTTTATTTGTCATGTATGAAGTACATTACAGTACATTACAGTGAAACACTTGGTTCTGTATGAGCCCCCTGAGAATGTGCTTCATACAGTAAAAAGAATAAAGTCCAAACACTATACAAAAAAACAATATACAAACTAAAGTACAAAATGCAAACAATGGGGAAAAAAATATGCTAAATGCAAAAATTAGGTATGGATGTAGTGCAAATCATTTTGTAATAAATAGATAACATGGCACTGGAATGTTTTCTATAGAAACGTTTTCCATAGAAAAGAGGATAACTAATTCCATTTTAGGGAAATAGCAAAGCAGGACAGTCAGGGGAGCATATGTGACAAAATGAGAGAATTTACCTGTCAGAATATTCATGATCTTTGGTCCGTTTTGAAGCTTGGGACTGTACCATGAGGAAAGGTCATTCTCCTCTATTCCGTCTCAAAGACGAGGCCTGTGAGGTGAGAAATCATTTACTCTGCGCACGCCTGTCCTCTCCCACGCATGCATCTGCCTAGTGCCTACCCATCTCCACATAGACAGACAGACCCACACGCATGCACACACACTCCACACATGCACACACACACACACACACACACACACACACACACACACACACACACACACACACACACACACACACACACACACACACACACACACACACACACACACACACACACACACACACACACACACACACACACACACACACACACACACATCACGTTCTGAGTGTGTATATTAAAATCCCACCTGTCTTTAAAGTCTGTATCAGAGGTTCTTTTGAAGCTTAACATTCTTGGAGTTAAAAGGCAGCTCTGCTGTCTTCGCAAAACAGAGAATGAAATAATTTAGTCTGGATTCCCCCCCCCCCCCCAATTATTTAATGTGTGTGTGTGTGTGTGTGTGTGTGTGTGTGTGTGTGTGTGTGTGTGTGTGTGTGTGTGTGTGTGTGTGTGTGTGTGTGTGTGTGTGTGTGTGTGTGTGTGTGTGTGTGTGTGTGTATAGACATATTATGTGTGTGTGCAGTATTACTTCTGTAGTTTCTCAGTAGAGCATCATGGACAGCGCTGTCCATTCAGCACCATGCCTGACAAGTCAAGGAGAAGAAAATCAATTCTCTGTTAGAGCACCATGGACAGCGCTGTCTCTCTCTCTTTCTCTCGCTCGCTCTCTCTCTCGCTCTCTCTCGCTCGCTCTCTCTCGCTCTGTTATTGAGCAGCAGCCAGTGAGCCAGAGGGAGAGAAGACAGCGCTGTCCATGGTGCTGATGTGCTCTGTCTTGTCTCTCTTGTTGTGATTTGAGCCGACCCCTAGATAAATGCTGCAGTCTTTTGAGCATAAATAGCTACATTTGAAAAAGCAGAGAAATTCTTGACAATTGATTGACTCAACCTTTTTTTTGCGCATGCCTGAGCTCTACCCAACCCGACCAATTACCATAAATTGTTGCCCTACCCAGTCAGGCCTTTTTGGGCCCCGCCGAGCTCGTGGGTGAAGCTGAGAAGTATTGTCGTCTAGAACAGGGGTTCCCAAACTTTTCAGGCCGGGACCCCAAATAACGGTGTCAGAGAGCCGTTATAGGATTTTTTTTTTTTTTTTTTTTTATATATGGAAATGTATGGTTGAAACATGCAAACGTTCAAACTAATAAGCATTGGAGGCTTTTAACCAGGGCCGGACTGGGGAAATCATTCAGGCCAGGAAATATTGTGCAAAATATAGCCCCAGTCAGGCCACTTTTTAAGCAGGGTGTCTGGGGGTCCCCCACCAGGACATTTTTGTTACAAAGACTTCATTTCCTGCATTCTGGTGCAGGATTTCTTTTTATTTGTACCCTTTATATGTAGTATCATTCGCAGTTGATACTACAGTCATTGGACTGATCACTGGGGGAGCTGAGGAGGCGTACAGAAGGGAGGTGGTGGAACTGGTGGCCTGGTGTCAGGACAATAATCTCTCCTTGAACGCAGACAAGACCAAGGAGATGATTATTGACCCACGGAGGAGGAGTGTACAGCACACACCTCTGTACATAGGTGAGACGGAGGTGGATAGGGTTAAAACCTTTAAATTCCTCGGTATCCACATCAGCGAGGACCTCACCTGGGCTCACAACACCCAACAGATAATTAAAAAATCCCACCAACGACTGTACTTCCTAAGAAGGCTGAGAAAATTTGGCATGCCACCTAAGATTCTCAGCAACTTCTATAGAAGTACGGTTGAGATTGTCCTTACCAGTTCAATCACAGTCTGGTATGGAAACTGCACTGCTAAGGACAGGAAGGCACACCAGCGAGTGATTAAAACTGCTCAGTACATCTCTAGAGCAGCCTTCCCCTCACTACAGGACATTTACTCTACCAGGGCCACCAGGAGAGCACACAACATCATTAAGGACAGTGCACACCCCCAACACAGACTCTTCAACCTCCTGCCATCAGGCAGGCGATATAGGAGTCTGAAAGCCAGAACCACAAGACTGACAAACAGTTTCTACCCACAGGCCATCAGACTCTTGAATGCCTAGCCCCCCCCCCCTCCACACACACCTTCTACTATGAACTATGAACTATGAATCACTAAAGACACTTTTAACTGCTGCTATGACCCACTGTCACCTCCATGGAACGTGCAATGTAACTCACTGTGCCTTGTTGTATTGTATATATATTTTTATCTATTTTATCTTATTTTCTAGCACTCGCTTGTATTTAAATATGTTTAAGTTAAGTACTGTGTGATTTTTGTGAAGGGTGGACTAGCAAAGTAAGATTTTCATTGTATGGCAAACTGTCGTTTTAACTGTGCATATGACAATAAACAATCTTGAATCTTGAATCTTGAATCTTTAAATGCCAGTGTTTGTGATGGCATCACAAATTATTGTTAAAAAACAGGCTAGCATATATGATTAGCAACAACACTGATTTTGATGGATTTTCAGTTTTTTTGTAATGTCAGATTGAAAAAAATTAAAAATTTTATTCAACTTCAGCCCTGATCATAACACAACATATTCATTTTATAATTCTAACCCTTTAAATGCCAGTGTGTGTGTGATGGCATATATTTGCAATATATCAAATGCAAAGTAGAGTTTTCTGTGGGGGATTATTACAGGCTAGCATGTGTGTCAATGATTTGCAACAACACTGATTTTGATGTTTTTTTGTAAAGGTCCCGCCTCCACCAATCACATGCGGCTCCCTTTGTGTGTGTGTGAGAGCAAGAGAGAGAGAGAGAGAGAGAGAGAGAGAGAGAGAGAGAGAGAGAGAGATAGTTTTCCAACTTGTGTGAGTTGCAGTGATATCCTGGTTGTTCCCCATCTAGGTTATCTAACTATTGCGCTGCTGCAACTGAAATTTCTTTATATTTTTGTATTATTATTATTATTATTATTTATTTTTTAATCATCTGGCGACCCTCCCGCGGCGGCCTGGTCTAGAACACCCTTATGCATTAAAAACATATATTCTTTCCTGCAAATCTCTTTGTTATATCAATATTTTGCTATCAGTACAGTCTTATAACAGTCTAATGCTAAATAGTTAGCATGTTAAGTTCAATTCACTACAACTGCCTTACACTGTAATCATAACTACCTACCTCAAACTATAGTCTATCGATATAACTCTGTATGATAGCATGTACAATAATGCTGTATATACAGTGTATATATATATTTTTCTTTTACCATATCCACGTCTGTCTGAATACCTACATAATCCTTATTACATACCTGTATGTACACTGGCCATAGTGTCTTTATACCTGTATCACTGTACATAATAATTAGGGATGATGATCCAATTCTCAGCGGAGTTCTCACTCGCTGTCTTCTCTCTCAGGCACACACAGCTGCTGCTGCTGCACCCTCCCCCTCACAGACCCATGTCAACAAATGCTCCGGCAAGAGTCGAGTGCATGAGCACCTCTTTCAACATAACTGAACCATTAAACAAAATGGCCCAGTCAACTATTCACTTTAGTTTAATGCATGAGGCGTTGTCTAATGTTATCTAGCTGGCTAGCTACTGATAGCTCCTGATATCAACGTCTGATATCATCATTTTGGCATTCGTTTTCGCAGTTGTTGGCTAGCGTTGGCTAACTAGCTATCGTTGTTCCGTGAGCTAACGTTAGCTACCTAGCTAACGTTACTGTTTAAACAAAATGACCCAGTAAACTATTCACTTTAGTTTAATACATGAGGCATTGTCTAACGTTATCTAGCCGGCTAGCTACTGATAGCTCCTGATATCAACGTCTGATATCATCATTTTGGCATTTGTCTTGGCAGTTGTTGGCTAGCGTTGGCTAACTAGCTATCGTTGTTCCGTGAGCAGGGGCGGACCTTCCTACAGGTGATATAGGCGGTCGCCTAGAGCGCCACCCAGAGGGGGGCGCCAAATTTTTTTTTTTTTTTTTTTTTTTTTTTTTTTAGTTTTGGCGCCCCCCTCTATATCTGCAACCATTATTTTTACATTAAAAAAATTCTAACATAAGGGAAAATGAGCCAAAAATCTAAAACGGTCGGTCGGTCTGAGCCTCAGCTTTAGGTGTTCACAGTCAGAACATGCTAGAGCGCTGTGCATTGATGGGTATCGGTCAAGTGTTTATAGAATTGAACGTTGAGGAAAGAAAGACTAACGTTAGGGGGGGGGGGGGGGGCAAATGGGCTAGGTCCGCCCCTGTCCGTGAGCTAACGTTACCTAGCTAACGTTACTGTTTAAACAAAATTACCCAGTAAACTATTCACTTTAGTTTAATACATGAGGCATTGTCTAACGTTATCTAGCCGGCTAGCTACTGATAGCTCCTGATATCAATGTCTTATAACATAATTGACAGCATTAGTTTTTGCAGCTGTTGGCTAATTAGCTATCGTGCTTCATAGCTGTAACTGAACACTGAGAACATCTTATACGTTTCAGTTCATAGGAAAATACTTTGACTATAATGGTCAGAAGTAAATTAACTTAGATACTGTTATGCTTAACACCCAGTACTATTCACTTTACTTAATTTCTAAGATTAGATTAGATAATTTAGACCGGACTTTGAGAATGCCTGTGTTAGACCTACAGGGGGTTGGGAAAGTTCACTTTCTACACAAACTAGTTCAGTTCACAGTTCACAATTTTTAAAATGAACTAGTTCAGTTCATAGTTCATAATTCAAAATGTTTAACTAAAGTTCATGGTTTCAAAAATGAACTAAGTTATAGTTTATAGTTCTTTTTTCAATAGCTGCAAGCTATTATTTGTAAAAATTATCGAACCACAGACAGCAATCGGAATACTGTCATTTCCATAACGCTTTGCTGCCGCCCATTCAGTCCACACTAGTAGCAGCTCAGCTTTCATCTCTACAGTATATTTTCAAAAACATGAGAAAAAACTTTGCTTGAATTGTCTTTATTATGAAAACAAAAACAGGACTTTTGCTTATTTTCAATGTGCCGTTTAAAGGTGCTATGCATTATAAATGTCATTTTTCAGTCTCTAGCATTGTATTATAGTAATAGGAGTTCGTATCAATGTGTTTTTGGGCCTAAATACTATATTGGCGAATTCCTCAGCTACAGCCCATCCCCTCTTTGCCTCTAGTAAATCAGGTCATGTTGATTTGACGACCTGGTGCACGTCACAGGGCGCTGTTTATAGCGCACGGTGATGTGATTGGCTCTGTGGTTTTAGTAATGCCCGCCTCCATTCTTGCTACCTGCAGGGTGGAAGGCTTGTCCAGAAGATCACTAATCAGCTGAAGCCTGATGCGGTTCCCTCGGTCTTCGACAGACAGACCGGCGTTAGCTCTCGGGACTCGGGAGCGATCGCTAGCTACTTAGCACCAGCCGGGGCCGGCGTTAGCAACCGGGAGCGTCGTTGAGCATTCAGCCTGCTGGCTACCTAGATCCACTTCAACCAGCGTCGCGGAGCATTCAGCCTGCTGGCTACACAGCTTGTCGGTGTGCTAATAGCCTCTGCAAGCTAACGGTAGCTGGCTCCAGGCTATTAGCACATCGACAAGCTGCTGGAGCTCCCGACGCTCGGCTGGTTGAAGTGGATCTAGGTAGCCAGCAGGCTGAATGCTCCACGACGCTCCCGGTTGCTATCATGTGCAGGTCCTCTTCTCAGACCTGTGTGGCAAAGCACTGCACACGCATCATGCAAGCTACACATCGCTGCATGTTGATCAATGGTGGCCCACTCGGTGCATCACAGTGGGCTACTATTGTGCTAACAACAACCGCGGTGTCCGGCTTGTCGGCCGGCATGAGTGCTCGATTTGGGGTGGTTCTCTCCTCCTTGTGTGCCCCCGTTCTCGTGGGTGTCCTGCCGGGGAGCTTGTGGACGCGACAACAGCGGCGGCCGTAGCGTTAGTTAGCTCATAGCTATTGTGTACCACTAGCGTTACGGCGGGCTCGAGCACCCTACGGCTGCCGCCGTTGTCGCGTCCATGGGCTCCCCGGCAGGGTACCCGTGGGGACGGGGGTGTACAGAGAGGAGAGAACCATTTTGTGTCGGGCGTGCATGCCGGCCAGCGAGCCGGACGTCGGGATATGTTGTTAGCACAATAGCTACCAAGCTAAGCTATGTTAGCTTCTAACGGTGTATACACAATATGTACAACGACACAATGATTTACATTATTACAAATATGGTAACGTGGTTGTGGCTTTTACAAATAGTGGTAACATATATATAGATAGACAGTACTGCTACATCTCTATATTTATGACATACCATATTTGTATGTAACCTGAAACCTAATCTCTGACGGGGAGATGGGCGGAGCTATTTGGTGGGTGGCTGTCACTCAAAGCATTCTGCTAGTATGGTTGGAGCATTCTGCTAGTATGGTTGGTTCTGCTTTCATGAGGCTGAAAAATGCTGGTTTTGAGTACAAGATTAGAAATATAAAACAATGATTATTTTTGGAATAAAAATTACAGATGTGTTACATAGACTCACAGGAAGTGTGTAAAGTTGCCCAAATAGTGCTAGGAATAGCAGTGCATAACCCCTTTAAGGTTTGCTGTCGACGTCGTCGATGTACGGACTTGCTTCTTCAAACCGTGTGGACAAAGTTTACAGACAAACGTTAGATTTTTTCCGTCTGAGTCAGTACTGACTTTAACGTTAAACTCTTTTAAATGCTCATACGCCGACGTCGTAGAGGTAGAGTCTGACTCTGAGCGAGTGCTGCTGCAGCTCTCGGCTTCTGCTCGCCGATTCCGCGGTTCCACTGTTTGTTGTGAGGAGTCTGATGACATAGCCAGGGGGTGACAGGCGCGTTGCCAGATTGGGTGTTTTTCCGCATTATTTTGAAGCCTGTTTACGGTGTGTTTTAACTGGGTTTTCGGCTGAAAGGCATATGAAATCTGGCACACCTTTGAACGGCGTTATAATAAAGTGCTGAGAATGAACGCACTTTTGAACAGCGCTGAGAATGAACGCATTCTCAATTACGTTCATTTAGCGGAAATACAGTACGTTCAGTTCACGTTCGCCCAAAATACTGCTATAGGAAAACCAAAAACGATTGGTATCTGCAGTGTATCGGCCGATATGACTCATAGACGATCGGTATCGGTGGCAAAAAAAGGTGATCGGGGCATCCCTAATAATAATACTATAACACTGTACACACACTGTGATTAACATTATTACTCAGTAGCTCTCATTTATATATACTCCAGTTTAATCACCTGTACATTGTATATTGCTATCGCACTTTACTCTTACATTTGCACTCTGGTTAGATGCCAACTTCTTTTCGTTTTACTGTACTTGTGCTGTATAATGACAATACATTTGAATCTAATCGAATCTAATCTAACTATTGCTCAATTGTTCACTAGGGATGGGAATCGAAAACCGGTTCCCGTTGGGAGCCGGATCCTAATTGTCCGATTCCTGGAATCACATGCCTCCGTGACTATCGATTCCTCTTATCGCTGCAGGTTTTTCTGACAGTTGCGCATTTCAAAACAATAACGTTAGCGCCACGGATGTAGCCATGGCAGACTATTTGATTCCTTAAGGGCTCGAATTTGCCTGGGTTTTGGTCATATGCTCCTGAAATGCTCCCGCTGGTTGACCGTTTCTAAGTGCAGTGATTGAAAACTACTTGAATGCTTTAGAACCGAGTCATTCATTTAATTTAACAGCCACGGAGCTAACGCTAGCTAACCAAGCTAATACACACACAGTGAGAGATAACAGCTGACAGCAGGTAGTACAGGTACAAAAAAAAAGTGGGGGCTGTTGTGTAAACCTTGTACTCTTTAGTTCACATATAATAAGAGACGGAGAGCGTGTGATGATCACGTTGACTGTTTACTAGTAGGTAAGTCAGGAAGTACCGTGCAACATACAAACATGTCCGTGTAGCAACGCGAGCCAATACCTTACAGCAGTGTTTCCCAAACTCTGGGTCGCGACCCAAAATGGGTCGCAGACACGTTTTTATTGGGTCGCCAATCAAAAGTAAAAAAAAAAAAAAAAAAAATTATATATAAAAAGCTGTAGATGTGTTGATTCAGTTTGGCACCACATACTTATGCAAATCTGGGTTTTCTACTCTAGCATACAGTTGAATGCCTACGGGTGTCTCTTATCTATCTCAAATCACCTACTCGAGATAGACCCCTGTGGCCGCCCAATATCCCCCAGCGAGGTGCTAAACTCGCCAAGTTCTCGGGTCAATTACTATTCCTAATCACGCTTACTTCATAGTCACTAGTTAGTTTTATCCAGTTGATATGAAATATAAGCGTAGAAGAGTTGTTAACATCTTCTTTGTTTGTAATAAACCGAATGTATGACTGGGAGAACTCCTTTGCCTATAATAATAATAATAATATTATTATCATTATCATTATCATCATTATTATCATCATTTTAGGAAAAGCCTGTAATGCTAATCATTTGTAAGCCTGATGATATTACTACTCTTTTAATAAGTATTACTACTGCTAATAGTGTAATATTAGCGCGATAACACTAATCATTTGCAAGCCCCATAACCTCTTATCAGTTCGACAGGTCCATCAATCCGTGGCCCGATCGTCGGGCCCTGCAGTGGCCCGACTCTCAGTTTCCCACAAACCCAATGGAGCCCATCGAACACAGAGATACCGGCGCTTGCAAACAACAAACAGTGATATATATATATTATATCCTTTATATAACTTTAGCTAAAAGCTGTAACCAGCAATTGATTTGATCTGCATGGCTTCCAGAATATAGCTATACCGAGTTACCTCAGATGAGAGCAGGGCGAGGCCAGCGTCGTGACACATTGTGATAGAAAGCAGTCCACGAATTCAATAAGTATTTTAACAAAGTTGATTTAATTAGAAAAAGTAAGTTACAAAGAGACTGCATTGGAAATGTCCAATCCAGTAAAAATAAGTATAAAACAAAACATCTCTCCAGCATAGCATAGCATCTAAAAAAACAGAGTTTTGGCATGGGGACTCCACTCTGAAAAATTCCCAGGCTATGTTCCATACATCGCTCAACATTGCCTGGGGCTATAAAAACTCTCAAAGTGAAAAATCTAAAAATCTGTCTTGGAGCAAGCGAGCTGGGCTTTATATACAGGTTCTGCATCATATCAAGACCTCTTACTATTGGTCTAAATACAGTGATGTCATTCTACCAGCCAATCAACACATAACACATAAAAATGACCACTCCTCCCTTTTCCAGCCGTTACTGTAACTAAGAAAGTAATAGATTTCTTTATGGCTGTGGAAAGCCCCTAGGATTCCATCTGCCTCTGCACGGGTCCCGGCCTTCAATTGGAATAGCCTGTACGCCTATATATATATATATATACAGATATATATATATACATGTACAATACAGACATATACCATACACATATATTTAAGCATTGGTTGATATGTTTTTACACATCATACATGTGTAAAACATCATACAGAGGTTCTCCCTCTGCCTCAGGTCTGCAAAGGGTTAACCGTGCACATTCCCTCCTTGCGGGTCCTCGGAGTGGAATCTTCAAGGTAGTGGAGGGAAGCACACATTCCTCAAACACCCATCATTATCAAAAGGTTTTTTCTATCCATTCTTTAGTGTATATTTCATTAACTGTAGTATAGTTATAGTGTATATAGTTATACAGGTTATATAAGTAGGAGGAAGAATACAAAAAGACATCCGTCATATCAGAGGCCTACTCGTCCTGTTATCAAGCTTATAATACATACTTATATTTAATCCTTTATAATGCTTAATATATTACATCATACAAGGGACACAAGACAGAGAGAGAGAACAGGGCCCCGTTCCCCGTACCTGGTTCAACTAAGTCGATCAAGATGTCATTATCCAGATTCAGTTAACCCGATGTTTGAAGCCGGGATTTTCCTGTTCCTCGAAGGTGGATTCAGTCTCGTTAACTCAAGCCAGACTTGAGACCCAGGATAAGTGCGCGCGGCCGCTCCAGTTGAAAAGCCAGCACGTATCGATAGCAGAGATCCTGATTCTCTAGCGGCATTGATTGATTAATTGATTTAAAACTTTATTAACATATTGCAGTACGGCTCAATCGCCTCGCCGACAAGTTAAATGCGTTATCTATAGGCTAATTTTAAGTCCCTCATTACCTCAATCAATCAGATTATATTTCTTTAAACTTGCCTGCTGGATTGAATAATCAAATGAGATTTTGCTAGCGAAAATAATTAGTTAAACTGTTATACAAAATAACGATACGGCTCTCTTCCCATTGATTGATGTATGGTCGATCTTTTACTTATCTCCACTGTGGTGTAACGGGTTCTTCTTTTGACTTTCACGCAGACGACCGGGGTTCGAAACCTAGTCTTTCCCTTCTTTTTGCGATGTAGGAATAATTCAATTTGGTGCACGTTGAGAGCTATATAAAGAATGACATCCTCAATGCATGTAGATTTATAATATTTTAACTTAAAACTAGGCTACTTTGGCGTATAATCATTAATATTATATTCCAAAAAATTATATTGGAAACACGGGGTTTTGAACACCGGTCGCTGGGTTGCCAGGATTGAGCACTACCGCTGCGCCACTGTGCCAGATGGGATAAATTCATTGTTTATACATTAATGAACGAGACAAGATCCACAATCCACGCATAGACACTTCAATTTTATGCTTGAATGAAACACAATCCAGGCGCTCCATTAAACATCCACAGCGGAGAATATGAAAGGAATCAGAGCCAAACGAGCGATAGGTTTCAATCATTAAAAATATCCCCGCGGGATTCACATTTGCAATGCTGCGCGTTGTTAAAATAACCACATAATGTGTACATCGCACCGAGCGAGCGCCACGGTATATATAACGTGCATTATTTAGGACAAAGTGAATTTAGTATCAGCATTTTGGGTCTATTTTACATTTCAAAAGCCCCCTCTGGAAGAATGGAGCACAAAAACGTAATTCAGAATGGTATAAAGCAGATCCTAGACTGTGGGAATAATTTCAGGAAAGAGCTGTCACTTCTTTGCGGGGGCGTGGCTGTGCTTCATCCGGCTAACTTGAACTTAACCCTGCTCTCGACCAGGCTCAAACTTTTGGATCTGTTGTCATGGTGATTTGGACAATCCAGGTACGGGGAACGGGAAAGTCCGGCTTAAGTCAGACTTAACCGAAAGTTATCCGGCTAACTCAGTTATCCAGGTACGGGGAACGGGGCCCAGGATGTCAAAATACAAAAAGGGTCACTTCGTGGCACTTCAACACATACCTGAAAAACAAATACAGAAACAGACTAAATGCTCAGCATGACCTCAGAATAGCACTTTCAAAAACCAAGCCCAGAATAGATCTGCTGGTTGAAAACTTCAACCAGCCACATACCTCTCATTAGATTTCATTGTGCCATAGATTAAATATTATACCCCTTCTATCATGATGTCAGGTCAGTAGAATTTTTAAATAAGTCCGTACAAATTAATCAGAATGTTGCTCAATGTTGGGGTTTAAGGTTGAGGGACTGAGGGAGGAGGTAAGAAATGGAGAGTTGAAAAAGGGATGAGACATAGAAAGGAGAGTAGAACATGTTTGTTCATTTAAAAGTGTTACAAAATTGTATGTTATGAGGTGGTGAGCAACTTAACATTACACTCTGATTATTGCTGTGATGTACTTTTATAATTAAATAAATACATTTCATATACATTTGAAATTCATGGTTTGTTGTGTTCTTTATCAGTAGTTTATAAATGTATGTTATGGCAATTCATTATGTATTTTTGTAAGTTTGGGTCCCGGGGAAACACCAAATTTCTCTTTTGGGTCTCGAGCTGAAAAAGTTTGGGAACTGCCTTACAGGACAGGGGCGAGCGGGGACCGGGAGGGAGCTCTGTGTGTGTGTGTGTGACGGTGTGTGTGTGTGCGCTGGTTTCTGAAAGACCAGAGACAGAGAAGTCAGAGGAATAACGACGTGTTGAATGCAACTACGGTTCAATAAATTCAATTAGTTTAAGATATTGTGTTGACAGAATCTGGCTATGGGGCGACAATAATGTGGTCAAGAGGCATGGTTTCTATCTTTAGCCTTTAAACGGCGTGGTTTATTCATTCACATGGTATGAGCAGCAGCACATGAGTCCTCCTCTCCGTGAGAGGTAGGTGGAGAAAGTGGTAGAGGGGGAGGAGTCATCTCTATTTATACTCGCCACCTTGAGTGGCTCCGCCTAGAGCGCCCTCTAGTGGAAACAGTTATATATGCAGTTAGACAGTTACTAACAATCCTACATAGAACCTCTAACTTCAACACTCCCACTTAGGGTTGTATTAGCATACTGGATAACTTCTCCGAAAAACATTTTACAAAGGAAATAATATAATCCAAAACATCAATAGAGTATGGCAGTCAATATTTACACATTTAACATGACCTCTGCAAATCTCTTCAATTTCAATTTGGAACAGGTTTCCTCATAGTGTCTGCTACCCTGTCGTCCGTTTGGACAATAAATCAGTGTCATTCTTTCTTCTCTGATGACAGATCTGATGAGATGATATTTTATATCGACATGTTTACATCTATGTCGGCACACTGGGTTCCTAGCAATCACAATGGTTCCCTGGTTGCCCTCATAAACAACAGTCTTCATATATACATAGGTGTTTTTAAATTATGTTACCAAAACGCCCCTCATCTTCAAAAACACAATATTCGGTATAGAGGATACATTCCAACTACCTACTACATAATAGGCAATATATTCATAATGTTATCTCCATCACTTCGAGCAGTTGTTCTAGATAAACACATTTCTGCATTGTCATAGCTAGAAACATATACTCTGCTTCACAGGCTGATAGTATCACTGTGGGCTTTAAGCTCTAAACCCTTGCTGCCCTTTCTGAAACACAGCTGTTCGTCTGCTGCACCTCTGGGGTAACGAAAAACATGTTTTTGACGTAGTTCAATGCTTCTCTGTGGGGTCAGCAAAATACTGTGACAATTTTTACTCACTACAAAACATAGGTCAAGGCGGGTACATGTTGTTAAATAAATGAGGCTACCCACAGCTTCTCTGTAAATTTTTACATCTGTCAGTTTCTGAGCATCCTCCTGGTTTTTATCACATGGTGTTTCCCATGATCTACATTCTTGCATGTCAAAACGTTTCAGGATCTTTTCCACATATCTCTTCTGGGATATTTTTACACAATTGGCAGACTGTTCAAAGTCCATGCCTAGAACATGCTTTAACCTTCCAAGGTCTTTCATTTTGAATCTGGTGGAGAGCATCCCTTTCACCTGTGCTAGGCTTCTAGTGTTGTCTGCTGCGATGATCAAATCATCCACCCAAATGACGATGATCACTTTTCCTGACTCTTTTGACTCCCTCGAGTAAACACAGGGGTCTACTGGGTTCTGTAGGAAGTGATCTTCGATAAGACATGTATGAAGCATCTCGTTCCAATTTCACCCAGACTGTTTCAGGCCGTAAATGGATTTTTCCAGCTTACACACTAGCTTCTCTCCTTTCTTTTCGTAACCTTCAGGTTGTTCCATATATATCTCCCTATCTATGGGTGCGTGCAGATAGGCTGTCTTCACATCCATCTGATGTCAAATCAAATTGTCCTCAGCTGCTTTCTGCATCACTACCCTTATACTGGTCAGATTGGCTGTGGGGGAGAATGTTTCACCGTAGTCTATCCCCTCCCTCTGACTGTAACCTTTAGCTACAAACCTCGCTTTGTACTTGTCGTGGCCTTCAATACCCTCCTTGATTGAGTACACCCATTTCCCTCCCACTGTCTGTCTGCCCTCTGGTAACTTGGTTAGGGGGAAGGTGTGGTTGTCCTCTAGGGACCTCATCTCCTCATCCATTGCTCTCCCATTTACTTGATTCAGGGGACACTATGGCCTCTTTAAAGGTCTGAGGTACCCCACTGACTACCCTGTAGCAGTAATCAACGGTGGTAAGTGTACTGTCCTGCTCATCACTTCCTCTCCGGGCATAGTCTGTCGGGTACTTTGGGGGTTTGTGTTCCCTTGAGGCATACCTCCCACTGCTTGGGGCACTTGACGTCACCCTCGGGTGCTCCTCGTCATCGCCCTCTGGGGGTGGCTGACTGTCTGCCTGCACGACCGTGCTAAGTACACTGGTCTGATGTGTCTCTGTTTCTACACACCTTACTCTGGAGTCCAGCTCTGGCTCTTCTGTCTGTGTCTCGCTCTCACATGTTGTCTTTGTGACAAACTTGACTAGCCTGTGTTTCTGCACTCCCCCTTTACCGGGATAATAAACCAGGAAAGCGGGGCTTCCCTTGTCGTGCCCTACAAAGAGTCCTTTTTCACATCTGGACTCAAGCTTTCCTCTGTCCTGCAGGTACGCATAACACACTGATCCAAATTTGTGCATTCTAGCTAGATTACACTTATTTCCTGTCAGTGCTGTATACGGGGTGGTGCCCGTGTGCTTATTAAAGCACCTGTTTCTGGTGTAAGTGGCTTCTTGCACTGCATAGTGCCATAGACTCTTAGGTAAGTTACTGCCTACTAGCTTACACCTAGCCATTTCGAAAAGAGTGCGCCATTCCCTCTCTGCCACTCCGTTCTGGTGTGGGGAATATGGACACAACGTCTCGTGTCTTATCTTGTTCCTCCTCAACAGTGATTGGAACTCTCTGTTTGTGAATTCGGTTCCGTTGTCGGACCTCAAACATCTTACGTTACCATAAAGGGGCTACAGTATGTCTGCCAGTTTTTTCCCCATGGCCTGGAGTGTGTCACTCTTTGCTTTAAGAAAGTAAACAAACACTGCCCCTGTGCACACATCTGTAAAAGACTGTACATATCTAAAGCCTCCTATGGACTCGTTTCTTACTGGACCAGCAAGATCTGTGTTAACCAGCGCAAGTGGTACCTTTACTTTTTCTGTGGGATTTTTATGCACACTACACATTCTTTATCAGGTCTACGCTTTTCACCTTCAATGTGCATGCCTTCTGTCACTGCTTGCAGTTTCAGTAAATCCTCGTAATTACAATGACCCATAATCACTCTACAAGAACATTTTACCTTCAATGAAGAACACTCTGGCACCGTTCGCAGTAGCAGCTATTACAGAGAATAGTCCTTGTGGGAACGATGGTACGTAGAGAGCGTTCTTTAACGTCACTGTACGCCGGCGCCCCCCGCTGTCCGTGAGGCATACCTGTGCGTCTCCTCTCTCTTTCGCCAACCCGTAGGTGCGCTTCCCGTCTGCCAGCTCCATGCTGTGTCTCTCCGGGCAGAAAGTGTTGTCAAAGTTCTTGAACCAACTCCTGTCGTTGATGACGTGGGACGACGCACCTGTGTCCACGATCAGTCCCTTCCTTTGGGCCTGCTGCAGCTGCGTTGGCCTGGTGACGTACGCTGTCTGCGCCCTGGGGATGAAGCCCTCTCGTCCCGCTACTCTCCGGGCGTCGCCTCGATTCGTCTCACGCCGACCATTGCCGCCATCTTGTCCATACGCATATCCCGCGCCCTGGTTGCGTTTCTTCATGCACGCTCTGTCTCTGTCCTCTCATCACCATCGCCATCATTAGCCCATCGCCTGGTGCTTCTCCTGCACTCCTCAATGGCGTTGTGATCTGCTCCGCTCTGTTGACGTATTCGGTCACAGTCTCGGTGTGCCCCTTCTTCAGGGCCGTTAGTGCTATGTAGAGGGCCACGACTCGGGGTCTTCCTCGCCCGATGCAATGCTCTCTCAACACCCCCAGGCTTTCTCTGCCTTTGTCTTTAGTGTCGTGGAATATCAGCCCCAAGCTTGTGTCGTCGAGCAGTGGCGCTAACTCACAGTACGCGTCTGCGCTACGCTGGTCGTCCAGGGCTTGCTCTTCCGCCGTCAGTGGTCCTGTGGCGGCTGTCAAGATCGTCGCCTTCAGTCCCGCACCGTGCATGCAGCATAACATGCGCTCTTCCCAGAGCTCGTAGTCCTCTGCCTTTCCATTAAATGAGGGCCATTTGCTCCTTCCTTTGGTCACCACAAGTTCTAAGATGGGGTTCTCCACCTCGCCTCCGTTGGGCTCAGCAGACTGCGTCTCCCCCGGTGCCGCCTCCCCGGGGCTCTGCGCGCTGCTCTCCGGGCGGGTCCGCTTGCGCTCCAGCAGCCCGTCGGTGGGTTGGTGCCCCGCTTCCTCTTGACACGCAGGATCATCGTGTTGGATTCCATGTTGCTCTTTGATGGTTGGCGTAGTTTTAGCTCCTGTTGGCCTAGTGTCTAGCCACGCAGTACTCCCGGTGCTAACCTAGCCTATACTTTAGCTAAACTTGCTACCCTTATTATTTCGCCCCGGCGTGATCTGGGCCCATAACCTGTTGACAGAATCTGGCTATGGGGCGACAATAATGTGGTCAAGAGGCATGGTTTCTATCTTTAGCCTTTAAACGGCGTGGTTTATTCATTCACATGGTATGAGCAGCAGCACATGAGTCCTCCTCTCCGTGAGAGGTAGGTGGAGAAAGAGGTAGAGGGGGAGGAGACATCTCTATTTATACTCGCCACCTGGTGGTATCTTGAGTGGCTCCGCCTAGAGCGCCCTCTAGTGGAAACAGTTATATATGCAGTTAGACAGTTACTAACAATCCTACATAGAACCTCTAACTTCAACATATTAAACTGTAGTTACATTCAACAGGTTGTTATTCAATAGATTAAATTAGTTTAAGAATAAAAAAATTCAAAAAAATTATAAATTTTAAGAGAATCTCAAATACATTATTTTATTTAAGTGTATAGGCTATAGTTAATTTTTCTTTTTACAGTTTTTGTATTTTTCTGACATGGGGGCTCAACATTAAATGACAATCAGAAATATCAAGTTGCATGTTGTTATTCTAACCAGCTTAGTTCTGTTGCATTTCCAATTTATTTATTTAAATTATAAATTTATCAGGGATCGATAAGGGAATCGATAAAGAATCGGATCGATGAGCAGAATCGATAATGGAATCGTATCGATAAAATCTTATCAATTCCCATCCCTATTGCTCACTGTCATCAACCAGGAAATGCTCACCTGAAACTTGTATTATAAGTTGATACATCTAGTAACCCTTGTGTGAGCTAAGCAGTGTTGTGTTGTGGATGTGGTGAACTTTGAGGTGCGCCATTATGGTTTATAACTGGAGACGTCCCAAGTGAGTGAGTGGTGCGCTCAGTGATTCCAGAGGTGAAGGACATGCACAGGGGGACAAGGACATGCACAGGGGGACAAGGACATGCGCAGGACATGGACATGCGCAGGGGGACAAGGACATGCGCAGGGGGTCAAGAACATGCACAGGGGGAGAAGGATGTGTGCAGGGGGACAAGGACATGCGCAGGACATGGACATGCGCAGGGGGACAAGGATGTGCGCAGGGGGACAGCAGCACTTGGGTGTAGGCCTCTGTGAGTGCCCTCCTTGTTAAGTAATATGAATTACTCTTAATACAATTCTCATATGAATTACAGTCAATGGGCATTTTGTCAGGCATTTTGTCATTTTGAACAGTATTGATTTCTTTCGAGACCTTTTACACATGCACACTGCATGCTTAATCTTTTTATTAGCTTTAATAATTCAGCAAAGTACAGCTTCATAGATACTAAAATCACGGTATTTTATGGAGTGATCACTGTTGACCTCAAAGCTCAAATCTGACAGAATGTCAATAATTTGAAGTCTCCAGTAATTGTGTGGTTGAATTATTTTCATAATAAGTAAGTGGTGAAAAGCAAGCACCCCTTAATTATCTATAAAGAAAATGGTAGATGGAGACTCAACTTGATTATGGAATTGTAGACACATCCTCCTGGCAAATGTGCTCTTTATAATCTGAAAGAAATACTGTAATGGTAGATTTACATCCGATGGATTTTTTGCCTCGCCTGGATGAATGCTAGAGCTCTTGGACTTTAATTTGGTATATAACCAGTATTATGGTATGTTTTGTGATGTACAGGAACGCTTGGGAGGTAATGGTTCAAGGTGCTTTTGGTGGTTTGTCTTGGCAATTAGTGACATAATGAGGTTCATTTCTATTATTGTTTTTCAGAAGGTTTTTCTGAATTTGCTTGAGAGGCAATGTAAGCATGTGTGAAGTTTTTTCCTGTACAGTATATTAACATTAACTGCCAACACGCAACACCAACTGTGGTCATTTCTTTCCCAGCTTGCTTTGGCAGAAGGTGTCCATGGTTCCCATTCAGTCTCGCCGGCCAACTCACGGCACCCTTTCAGCTCAAATGAAGCCCCTCAATCTGATTGCCAATGATTTATCATTCAGCTGCAAATCCATTTATTATTTGTGTTCTGATTTTGACATCGTTCAAATCAGAGGTTCAGAGGTTCAAGATTACCTTTTTCCCATTTGCAGCAGCTGGCCCCTGCCTTGCCCACATCCCCAGCACTGAAAGAACAGGCAGCTCTATCTGTTATCTCTGTTTAGCAGAGACGTCTTGTAATCAGCCCTGTGTTGCCGGACAGGTTCACATGAATCATCTTACGATAATGAAGCCTGCTGGAAGTGAACCCGTACTCCACTCCACCCGGTAGCATCGGTTCTATAGACGACAGCCTTCCCCGCCATTGATATTCCAACGGAGTTCACGTTTACTCCGTTTGACCTTCACGTCGCGTGGGAAAGGAAGTTTGTTGTTCCCCTCACATCCATTGATATCAGCAGGCACCGCAGCGTCAACCATGTCTTCATACCTAGCCTATACCCTGACGTCAGTTCAAAGAAACCCAAGGCTCATTTGTTCATATTTCGTTGCATTTTACACTCGTCTCCAGAAGTTTTCCCCTGGAGGCGCGGCTCCCTTACGGCACGGCGTGTGATTAATCGTGCCTCTCTCCCTCCGTCTTCACTGTGATGTGTGTGCACTGATGCGGCGGTGATGGGAGCGAGACACGGCCACGCCGAGGCTGATCCGGTGAGCAGCTGGTCCATGTTCTCTCGCTCACACAGTGGCTTTGCAGTTGCTACTCATCAGCCCCCCCCCACACACTCATACTTGTATTTGTTTTGGTGGCTGGGGTCTGGAGAAATGCCAGGTCTGACCCGTGTGATTTTTTATTTCCACCTCAGGCATTCATATATCCTTACTACACCCAGAGGGCTTAGACTCACACGTACAGTACTGAGAGAATACCGTAGGGAATGCCAGTGTGTGGCAGCTGAGGTACGTTAGGTATACATGGTTTAGGTATACATCGTTAGGTATACATGGAGGTACATTAGGTATACATGGTTTAGGTATACATCGTTAGGTATACATGGAGGTACGTTAGGTATACATGGTTTAGGTATACATCGTTAGGTATACATGGAGGTATGTTAGGTATACATGGTTTAGGTATACATCGTTAGGTATACATGGAGGTACGTTAGGTATACATGGTTTAGGTATACATCGTTAGGTATACATGGTTTAGGTATACATCGTTAGGTATACATGGAGGTATGTTAGGTATACATGGAGGTACATTAGGTATATATGGACTAGAGGTGGGCATAGATTAATTGTTTTAATCTAGATTAATCTATCTGCAATCCTGGATTTAAAATGGCTCAAAAAAAATAAACTGCCGAAGGCATTCTAAATATGTGTGTTCTACCCAAATAATGACCAGTCTTTACTTTTTCTTTCCTCCTTATGTTTCTCAGGCCAGGTGGCCCATTACACCATGAGCCCATCTCCCGTTTCCAAAATGCATTACAGACTGTTTGAAAAAGCTGTTTTGCTATGATAATTGGTAATGAAATATCAAAATAATGTTCAATAAGATGTACTTGTGTTTAATAAGTTGTTTTATTCAGAAGTTAACACAAATAAATAATATTACCAGTACAGTACTGTACAGTATCTAGCACACTCTCAGGAGCAAAACAGAAAAAAGCATTTCAAACTTTGAACTATGTGACATGGCTTGACTCAATCAGTCCAATCTCTATTTCTCCTTCTTCCACCAGTCACTCAGGCAGACCAGCTTGTTTTATGTAGCGATGTCTACTTATAGTGCCTATAATATTTTTCCCGTTGGGTGCCAGACAGGGCCAAACCCTGCCAATGCAAATCAACTGCTCCAGTGGAGTTGCTCAGTGGCCAATGGTGTCAACTGTGGTTGTACTGGGCAGCTCCCAGGTGTGAATGGAACTGTGTGAATGTGAAGCAGGGTATTCCTGAAAAAGAGCCTCTGTGCTCAGCGAACCTACCCTGGGTAAATAAAGGTCAATTATATTATCGCGCGATACTAGTAACGCGTTAACGCAGCACGTTACCGCTGTTAACGGCCCAGCTCTAATATGGACGTATGTTAGGTATATATGGAGGTAAGTTAGGTATACATGGAGGTACGTTAGGTATACATGGAGGTACGTTAGGTATACATGGAGGTACGTTAGGTATACATGGAGGTACGTTAGGTATACATGGAGGTACATTAGGTATACATGGTTTTTCACCTCTCGTCTTAGTCACGTTGATTGATGTGAATGAAAAAGGGTTGTAATTATTACCGCTACCTGACTGTAATGAATGCCCTGCCGTCACTCCGACCCTATTTTACCGTGATGCAGCGCAGGTGGGCTAATGCAGAGCAGCTGTACGCGGTCTCGTTAGAGCCACTAACACGCAGCTGGATGTCTCGCTGCACTGAGGCACAGCTGTGACGGCTGCACAGCGCGGCAGCGTACATTCCCCCAAGACGAGGTGAGTTTGTGGTCCTTGCGCGCATAGACATATAATGGCTAGATGACTCACCCGCGCTGCTGGCCAATGGAGACCAACGTTGCCACATGGTGGCCATCTTGCCACAGGCAAGCACGCCCACTCTTAACATGAATGTCTATGGTGCATGTAGTACTATACTATCAATTTTCAACAGATTTTCAAACTGTTTGGTTTGTTATAAACGTCAGAGATGTAGTTATCATACTGCATACTTATAATTGACTTTCATATGAAAATTATTTCAACATGTAACATTTCAATAACATTTCAATAGTACATGCACCATAGACATTCATGTTATGAGTGGGCGTGCTGCCTGTGACAAGATGGCTGCCGGTGAACTACGCTGGAGACTCCGCCTTGCACCATCTAGTTATATATATCTATGCTACAGGTCCATATACGCACAGAATGCTGGGCTCATTTTAGGTTGAAATATTCACTGTGATGTGAAGCCTATGACTGAACCCTTACCTAGAGTTGGAAGATGTACCCACATACATTTAAAAGGGACAAAAAGGAAAAATAGAAATGCCATGATAATATACACTGATAAAAGTCCTTTATTCAATATTCAAGTAAAAATATTGTAAAAGCCAATCAACATTTGTTGACCAATACAAATGTGGGGTATATAATAAATAAATACATGTGGGTCAGCAAAGCCACAATCAGTCAGAGTCAGACTTCTTTTTTTTTATCCACTTTTTCTCCTCTTTTTCTATTTTTCTCCCATCCCAATTTCGCTGTGCCAATTCTCCCCTCCCCTGTCTTGAACGTTGCTCGCATATGCCCCCCACTGGCCGGTTGTAGGGAGGATAGAAGCCTTGCATCACGTGTCCCCTCCGATACACGAGGAGGCAGCCTGTCACATCTTTTCACCTGCCAGCACGGACTCTCATTGGCGAGGTGTAACGTGTGGGAGGCTCACACTACCCCCGCCATTTCCTGTCTCTGCTGTGCAGGCGTCCCCCAACCGACCTGTAGGAGTCGCTGTCCACAACGTCCAGCTTACCACCCATCGACTTCCACCCGCTGACTCTGCCAATTGAGTTAGTATGACGGCCGGCCCAAGCCGGAGGCAACGCCGACAGCTGGATTCGAACCCGGTGTCCCTTGCATTGGTGACGAGCGCAATGTCCATTTACGCCACCCAGCCGCCATAGAATCAGACAATTATATATACATATTTTTTTAATATAGCCTATATTTTCATTAACAAAGTTAAAAAAGGTTTATTCACATCAGTCTATTAACATAATCCAAATTGCTCTCTCCTTCAGTTGCGCTGCTTCCAGTGCAGCTCATATACATTTGAGATCAGATTTTTTGCCTTCCATATCTGCTGCAGAGATAAACATATGGTATTTTCCACAACACCACACTCTATCTCATTTAAATGCAAAGCTCCCAACAAATTACTTTATAACCAGAGTTCAATAGACAGTCTGGAATTATTCTCAATTATTGTTGTCTCTGGGTAAAATAAATCTACCCTGAAGCCTTCAGGATTTCGAATGAATCCCCTTTGCTGTTGTAATAAAGGTTTTATGGGGAGATGTTGTTGATTGTCACAATCTTTAACCAATCAGATTTTGAGTTTAACATGTTGGGCATATTTTTTGGCACAAGAGCCTTCAAGTCAAGTGTCAAGAGTTTTATTTGTCACAGCATACAAGCATACAGTGAAATGCGGGGGGTCTTGCCCGCAACGATTGTGCAATAATACAATAATGCAATAATACAATAATACAATAATAAGAATCCAATAGGATGAGAATAAGACATTTGTGCAGTAATACAAGTATAAGAATAAGACATAACAGGTATATGTACATGAAGTTTACAAAAAGCATGGTAAGACATGCTAAGGTCCTGCGATAGTGCAATACACTGTTAGCTACCGATGAGGCACTGGGTCTTTTTTTTTTAAACTTAAATTTGTATTAACATTTATAGACAAACAACACTTACACAAAAATGGAACCCATAATACAACATTGTTAAACAGACATAAATAATAAAGTACAAAAAATATAATACAATTGTAATACCCAAAAAAATAAAATCAGAAAATGCTAACTAAGTCAAAAGTGTGTGACATGGGTTCAGAGACCCTCCTTGAACCTCTTTCCTCCTTTACCCTTCGCCCTCTTGTGATGCATTTGGTTCTTCCTCTGTGATGTCGTTTTCGTTCCCCTTGTAATCCTCCCACTTTCCCCATCTTTCTCCAAATTTCTCTTCCTGTAACCTCAGCATGTGTGTTATCCTCTCCATGAGGCACTGGGTCTTATGTACACTACTATACAATGCTATACTATACAATCTACAGTTATACTATGTGTCCTTATGCTAGCTTGCTATCCATCGGTTTACTATACGAGAACCACTCCTGTTCTTGTTTTTAAAGTGACCTTTCATTGTGTAAAGTGGCCATGAGTGTGGGCGTGTGCAGCATGTGTGTGTGTGTGTTCATGCTAAAGTGACTGCTAGTGTGTGAGCGTATACAATGTGTGTGTTGTGTGTGTGCTCATGTGTGCTTGTGTGTGGAGAGTTCAGTGTTCAAGACTCTGATGGCCTGGGGAAAGAAGCTGAGCCGAAGTCTCTCTGTCCTAGTTGCTGGTGTTCGCAGGCGTTTGCCTGACCGCAGCAGCTTGAACAGGCTGTTGTTGGGGTGGTGAGGGTCTTTCATTATTCTGCAGGCTCTGGATTTGCACCTAGGACTGGAGTATCTTCCCCGATACTCTGAACTTCCTTAACTGTCTCAGGTGGTAGAGGCGCTGCTTCGCCTTCTTTTTTACGACTGAGTCTATGTGTGTTGTCCATGTCAGATCGTCTGAGATGTGGACCCCCAGGTACTTGAAGCTGCTCAACCTGTCCACGGTAGCCCCGTTTATCCTCAGTGGTGTGTGTGTCCCCTGCTGTGTTCTCCTAAAATCCACAATCAGCTCCTTGGTTTTACCAATGTTCAGGAGCAGGCTGTTGTCCTGGCACTAGCGTTCCAGTACCTCAACCTCCTCCCGCTAGGCCTTCTTGTCGTTGTCAGAGATCAGCCCCACCACCACTGTGTCGTCCGCAAACTTCACTATGGAGTTGGAGCTGAACTTGGCCACACAATCATGTGTGTATAGTGAATACAGCAGGGGGCTCAGGACACAGCCCTGGGGGGACCCGATACTCAGGGTGATGGTGTTGGAGGTCTGACCCCCCACCCTGACCGCCTGGGGCCTTTCACTCAGAAAGTCAAGTATCCAGGCGCTCAGAGTGGAGCTCAGACCCAGCTCGATCAGCTTGTCCACCAGTCTGGTGGGGACTATGGTGTTGAACGCTGAGCTATAGTCAATGAACAACAGTCTCACATAGCCCCCCTTCTGGCAGTCTAGGTGAGAGAGGGTGCTGTGCAGTACTTGGGAGACCGCATCGTCTGACCCCCCACCCTGACCGCCTGGGGCCTTTCACTCAGAAAGTCAAGTATCCAGGCGCTCAGAGTGGAGCTCAGACCCAGCTCGATCAGCTTGTCCACCAGTCTGGTGGGGACTATGGTGTTGAACGCTGAGCTATAGTCAATGAACAACAGTCTCACATAGCCCCCCTTCTGGCAGTCTAGGTGAGAGAGGGTGCTGTGCAGTACTTGGGAGACCGCATCGTCAGTGGACCTGTTTGGCCTGTATGCAAATTGCATAGGATCCATATCGCTGGGGAGGGAGGCACAAATGTAATCCTTAACCAGCCTCGCAAAACATTTCATGACCACAGAGGTGAGTGCCACCGGTCTGTAGTCATTAAGACCTGTTGGGGAAGATTTCTTTGGTACCGGTATTATAGTGGACACCTTGAAGCAGGCAGGTACCACGGACTCAGCCAGGGATAAATTAAATATGGTGGTGAACACTGGGGCTAGCTGGTTAGCACAGGACTTAAGTATACGTCCTGTTATCCCATCCGGGCCAGCTGCCTTTCTGGTGTTCACCCGCATAAATGCTCTTCTCACACTGTGTTCCGTCAATGAGAGAGTGCCCCCCCCCCCCCCCCCCTGAGTTGAGTTGGTCCACGAGAGAGGCATCGGCACTCCCCATTGAGGGGGCGCTGACTTAGTATGTAGTCAGTTATCGTCCGTAGCCCTCGCCATAAACCTCTTGTGTCATTTTGTGCCATTTGTACCTCCATCTTGTCAGCGTATGTTCTCTTAGCAAGCTTTACTGCCTTGCGCAGAGTATAGACTGTAGCCTTATACTCTTCCATGTTTCCTGATGCTCTGCCCTTCTAGCTGGCCTAACCTTCTACTTATGCAGTTTTCTTCTCGTGCTATCAGAGGGCCAGCTACTGAGGCAAAACTAGCAACGCAGAGTCCCCAAAGTAGCAAATTTAGATTTTCGAGACATTTTCATTTAGATTTGTATTTAATCCTGTTCTTTTTTTTATGCAGAAGGGGGAGCAGAAATTGATTTGGTGTCAGATTTACTGGCAAAGCCAGTTTTCTTAGGAGAAGGGCCTTTCAAGAAAGCTGGAGCTAGTGAGGACAGCTAGCATTCTTGTCCCAGCCAGGGAAAGGAACTTTCAATCGAGCAACTACGAAACAACTTCGACCACTATTTGAGCACTTTTTATGATATAATTGGGTTTTTCGTTTCGTTTTTATGTGAAGATAATTAGAAAAATGTTTGAAGCATTTTTGGGTTCAGTAAATAAATGCTTTGATTTGTTTTTGTTTTTGCACGTGAGTTGACTTGAGTGAGTTGGATTGAAGATGGTGAAGTGGATTTCCTTTGCAAAATACATGGATACTGTTGTCCCATCACTGAATATGTTTTCATCTATGTCTGGTCAGGTGTGTCATCTGTTATGGTGCTCCCAACACCATATTTTATCCTATAGCATGGTATGAATTACTGTATGTTCAGATTCAGTGGCCTGGCTGTGCCTCAGTCTGTGTGGTGCATGTGTGCATTTAAGCCTAGCAGTTTGGCTGGAATCTCTGGGGAAGCCTGTTGGATCCCGATTGTGTTGTGTGTTTTATGGGATTTTTGCTTGCTCGTACTGTATGAGTAAATTGAACTGGTTGTTGTGAATTTGTTCTTGTTTCTTTGGTAATAACATTGATTTGGGCTAAGCAATGTCTATTTGTGAAGCAGCATCCTGTCATGCTGCATAATACTGCTGCATAATTGTTTCACCATGTATCTGCAATTAATGTATTGTAACTCCAAGCGTTGAACCTTGTGTTAAGTCACTTTATTCCACTCAATAATTTACTGTCACTGTGAATATGGGGTGGTTAGTTGAATGACAATAGCCTAATAGCCCTATTGTCATGGTGAGAGTATTGCTTAATTGATAGCACTGAAGGCCTAGGTGTAAAACACACAGCCCACCACTGGTGGGTTATATTCACATAGATCCTTGATGAGTTTGATCTGTTGATGATAAATGCTTTTTGGAACATTCTGATTTAGTTACTTTCTACCCATGTGATTTTAAATTGACCACCATAACCACCTCCTTTATAAATAAGGTCTAGACTCTACTGGTCTTTCACTGACAGGTCAGTATGTGAAGTGAATTATGTGGCAGCCAGTGTAAACGCCACTGTAACTTGATCTCCTCACATTATGATAGTGGATGGCTGACATATCATTTTGGAATCAGAATTACGTTTATAATCCAAATATTAGAGCTGGGTATTGGCACGGAATACCCAATTCGATTTGTTTTCAATTTAAATTTAATTTGATTAAACATTGATTCAATTATAGGCTTGATGACGTTGGTTTCAGGGGGACATAACCTGCCGTTGTTGTCAAAACATGTAATTTGGTGAACAGATAGTATACATTTACATTTACATTTAGTCATTTAGCTGACGCTTTTATCCAAAGCGACTTACAAGTTCTGTACGACAAGCCATCAGGAAGGGCACAACTCTATCAGCTGAGCAACAATGTTCATCAAAGTGTTGAGTGCTACAGTGTAGGTTAGTTTATTAGGACAAGTGCATGACAGTACGGTTAGTTAGGGTTAGATTTTTTTTTTTTTTTTTTTTTTTTTTTTTTATTCAGATAATGGTTGAAGAAGTGCGTCTTTAGTCGACGGCGAAAGATTGGACGTGATTCGGCTGTCCTAACTGGGGTGGGTAGTTCATTCCACCATTGTGGGGCAAGGACTGAGAATAGGCGACTTCTCTTTGATGACCCTCCCGGAGCTTGGATAGGAGTAGGTCTGAGGCGGCCAGAAGATGCAGAGCGTAGGGGTCTTGAGGGTGTGTAGTTAGAGACCATTGACCGGAGGTAGGCGGGAGCGGTTCCCTTTGCCGCACGGTATGCTAGGTCGAGGGCCTTGAAGCGGATTCGAGTATAGTCTGTATAGTTGAACAGAGACTAGAACTAGAGACATCTGCAGGACAGGGAGTGTGCAAAAAATAACATGTAGCTAAAATCTTCACACATCCACTGGAGGGGGGGGGGGGGGGGGAGAGGATGGATTAAAAGGATCTTGAGATTGAGTCGATTAGATTCAAGTGAAACAATTCAATTCAATATACATTTTATAGATCTTTTTTTCTGGTCCCAACCAAATGTATTACATGAACAAGGACTTTTGAGTTGGTGTGGTCGATGTTGACAGGCACACCACAGTAAGAAGGATACATAGGAGAGAGGGCAAGGGGCTTTCCAGGGAGAGCTGCTGTCAGGCAGACGGAGCCGGAAGCAGATTTGTTCTCATGAAATCATTGCGTTTGTGCTCGTTTCACACACTATGCCTGACGCCCACCTCTCCACCCACCTGTTCAATCAGACCTGAGAGAGTTGAATCGTCCCTGAACTTTTCACAGGCAGTACATCGAGTTATCCACACTTTGCTTGACAGATACGCAGTCACGGAAGAGAGAGTCCATGATTTCCTTGAATCATATAATGGTTTTCAGAGTCACGGCAAAGAGGATTATTTGAGATGGCAAGGCATTGGTGCCAGAGTGCGCGTATCAGGTACATAATGTCAGAATTCGATTACATAACATTATGGAGCAGATTCGGCTACCAAATGCATTAATCACACATTTGATCATTTCTAGAAATATATCAGGATAAAAACAGAACATTCTGTGCCAATATACAGTCAGCTGTTGGACATTTCCATGGTAACCATGGATAGCCTGGCGGCCTATCTGTCCGCACATGCAGGAGGGGGGTTGTGGAGAGGCATCGTGGGTCCATGTGTGTCGACAGGCGATGTACTGTATCACTCATTGTCTGAAAAGCCCCTGAGACATACGTACATGAAATCTACAATATTGGATTTATTTTGCCATCTAGACTTTGTCGTATTAGATTACATCATCATCATCATCATCATCATCATCATCATCATCATCATCATCATCATCATCACAGCGCAACGACAGGTGATTGTAATCAAATAAACAGGTGATCATCATTGAATTACAAACGTCGCCAATGAGCTGTGTTGATAGCATTGTGCCATATTGGTGTTCTATAATGTTTGACTTGTAGATGGAACATTTGCTATCATAACACAAAATACAAGTCTCTTTTCCTGCAAACAAATACAAGTAAACAAGACCTTTTGCAGCCTGAAAAGTCATGTAGAACCCACATTATTATTGGGAGGAAATATATTATATTAACTACAGTATATCATGCTGCAGACATTATGTGCTCTAGTGAGCACCCATTCTAGCTCCTGTAAAGATACAAGGTTGTTGAATCACTTTCAATAGAGAACATCGCACTGCATTCATACTGTATAATATGCCATAATACTGTTACATTTAAAGGGATATTTAAAAAAAAATTATTGTTTGAATTGCTTACCAATGATGTTGTCGATGGTATTGGGTAGAGTCCCTTCTCCACACAATCCATGCTGTTCTTCATACTGGATACCCACAGCTCTGGCTACTTATCCAAAAACCAATGCTAAATCAATGGGGTCATACTTTCTGTAGAAACCCTGAAAACGATCCTGGAACATACTTTGAGTGCACTGGGGAGTAGGTTCCGGCATAGTTTTCAGGGCTTGTACAGAAAGGACTGTGACCTAACACGGAGCGAACCGTACAAAGGCAGAGGAATAACGGCCCGTATCTCACAGCTGAAATTCAGGGATGTTCACCTTAAGAGGAAGACTTTGGTGTTCTGACACACAATCCGGCCTATCTAAACTGAAAGACATCAAGTTAAGTGAATCTTGGGGAAGGGACATTGTATTGTATTTTATCCTCTCTGTTCCATTACAAGTGACAGGGAGGTACTGTGTGTGGGGGGGGGGGGGGGGGGGGGGGGGGGGGGTGTAGCAGAAGATGGAACTTGCACTGCTTGAATGCCAGGATGTGTGACTGTAGCAGAAAGTGGGATGAGGGTTTTAGTTTTCCTCTAGAAAAGGGCTGTAGGCAATCATGCTGAAGCACCATTACGAATACAGATGTACAGTGATATCCGTGACCGTCCCTTTTTGCATGTATCGTGGCGTTAGATTATAATACTAGAAAATCGAGTCATCAGCCTCCATATGGTACTGTAGTAAACCAGCATTTTATTCTCAGCAGGGGGGGGGGGGGGGGTTGGATTTCTACAGATCTGTGGTATCTCTGTTCAACAGCATTCGGAGTGTACTACCTTGTACCCTGCATATGAATGAGCAACAGCTCTCTCAACCAGCACGTTGTAGATAAGATAAGATCACTGTCGTATGGCCATATGGCCATTAACACTCTAGCTGTGGGTTTTTGCTTTTAGAGTACAGCACCCATGCTGTATCAGATGACCACAGGTACAAACATGTGCTGATAGCAGAAGCTGTGTCTGAACAGTTGTCACGGTCAAGTATTTTATTTATTTAATTTCAATTATCTGACGAGAATGGGAATAATTCCTGACTGTCTATTGAACTCTGGTTGTATATATAAAGCAATTTGTTGGGAGCTTTGCATTTAAATGAGACAGAGTGTGGTGTTGTGGAAAATACCATATGTTTATCTCTGCAGCAGATATTGAAGGCAAAAGCACTTCCTGGCTTAAGATTCATGCTCTGTTGAAGCAAGACCCTGCCAATAGCGGACTGGCCATTGGGAGTACCAGGAGAAATCCCGGTGGGCTGGTCGCTCTGTGGCCCGGTTAAGCGGTCCATGATACAAAAACAAGAACGAGAGTGACGTGTCATCAGTCGACTTTGACTGTGCTCCAGCTCACATCCACCTGCGGCTCAGGCTAGTCTCCAATTTAGATTTTTCGCAAATGTTTATGAACAGGTATTCAAAACACACTTGTCCAAGACATTTTCCAGTTGTGATAAAACTTAATTTCCCATCTATGAACCTATGAAAATATTGACGCCCCCTCCCTCTAACCTCCCCTTTGAATGAACTACCAATTCATCTTGGGCTGCCACACTCTGCACCTGTGCGCACACATTGTGTCAGTGGAAATGGCAAAACTGTACATTTGGATTATCGACGAAACCTTACTTGGTTCCAAGAAGAGGGTCTTGTGTATTATTGGGTTTAATGGGACATTTATTGTACATTGGAGGGGGTTGCGTTAGGACATTTACAGGGGCCAGTTTCGAATTGCAGTCTCCCGTAGGTGCTCTTTGAGAGTGGTTTTGAAAGTGGGTAGTGATTCACATTCCTTTACAGCTGTGGGTAGGGCGTTCCACATTGATGTGGCATAATTGCGAAACGTGTTTATTCCCTTGTTTGAGCCGAATCTGGGTTTAACATAATTTGTGGAGCTCCCTCTGGTGTTGTGGTCGTGGTATTCACTGACCCTTTGGGAAGTATTTTGACAGGTTCTAACTGTTTAATAATAACCTGAAAAACTTGAAAGGTATTTTATCATTTTGAATAGGGCAGGTATGGATTTGCCTGAGACTGTAACAAAAAGCTAAATATCATTGTGTGTTGAACCCCCAATCATGACCCCAGTGTGAGGAATCCTGCACGCAGCCTAACGAGGGGGCGTGCCGTTTTTCGCCTTCACGCACCTGTTGGGAGTTTGCGATCAGCTCGGGAGAGTACTTGTATTGCAGACTCCCCTCCACTCCTTGTCGGGTCGTTCTTGTTGCTACCATCACCTGCCGCGTCTCCGGCGTGAGACGACGTGCCAGCCATCACCACCTGTCGCCGTTTGCCTGGAGTGGGACACCGTCTTCGCTCTCTAATACTCTACGGGAGGATTCCAGTGTTCCCACTCCAGACGTCAAGCCGGCTACTTCCCAGCTCCCTCTTCATGATCCCCGTTCCTGGGGTGAGGCTCGCCATCGCTCCCTATTACTCCACGGGAGGATGGCCGTGTTCTCACCCCGTTCCCCTCGGAACCCCTGTGTTCTACTGCCACGTCTCCGGCGTGAGACGACTTGCCCCCCGTCACCACCTGTCGCCGTTTTCCTGGAGTGGGACACCGCCTTCGCTCTCTACTACTCCACGGGAGGATTCCAGTGTTCCCACTCCAGACGTCAAGCCGGCTACTTCCCAACTCCCTCTTCGTGGTCCTGGTTCCTGGGGTGAGGCTCGCCATCGCTCCCTATTACTCCACGGGAGGACGCCATGTTCTCATCCCGTTCCCCTCGGACCCCCTGTGTGCTGCGTTGCCCGTGGGCAGCGTCTGGTCGGGAGGAAGAGGATCCCTTGGCAGAGCTGAGCCGCAGAGCCCTACTCGGTTGTAGGGACGAAGAAGATCCCTGTTACTTTTTCCCAGCCTGTTCGCCCGTTAAAGGCACAGTGCCGCCTTTCTGTTGTTCATGGACGTTTGATGTTTTTACCCCCTTAAAGGCTGAGTGCCGCTTTTTTGTATTAAATAAATAATGCCCTGTTTTTGGCTAACTCTCATACCTGTCTTGTGTTGTGCTATTGGGGTCGGTTTCAAACCATAACAGGACGACCCGACCAGTCGACGACCCCAGCCAGCACAGACAGTGTATGTGAGACAGCCCCTGTAAGCTAACCCATGTGTAGCCTCCCCACAGCTAGGACTGTCTTTCAGCTAGCAAGGCCAGTTCCCTGGTGCCTTTCTGAGATTTTTTTCCCCCCTGCGTTCCTGCCCCTGCGGGCCTGGCTGGTCGCCAGGTGGCTCCCGTGGAGGGGGGGTACTGTGAGGAATCCTGCACGCAGCCTAACGAGGGGGCGTGCCGTTTTTCGCCTTCACGCACCTGTTGGGAGTTTGCGATCAGCTCGGGAGAGTACTTGTATTGCAGACTCCCCTCCACTCCTTGTCGGGTCGTTCTTGTTGCTACCATCACCTGCCGCGTCTCCGGCGTGAGACGACGTGCCAGCCATCACCACCTGTCGCCGTTTGCCTGGAGTGGGACACCGTCTTCGCTCTCTAATACTCTACGGGAGGATTCCAGTGTTCCCACTCCAGACGTCAAGCCGGCTACTTCCCAGCTCCCTCTTCATGATCCCCGTTCCTGGGGTGAGGCTCGCCATCGCTCCCTATTACTCCACGGGAGGATGGCCGTGTTCTCACCCCGTTCCCCTCGGAACCCCTGTGTTCTACTGCCGCGTCTCCGGCGTGAGACGACGTAACCCCCGTCACCACCTGTCGCCGTTTTCCTGGAGTGGGACACCGCCTTCGCTCTCTACTACTCCACGGGAGGATTCCAGTGTTCCCACTCCAGACGTCAAGCCGGCTACTTCCCAACTCCCTCTTCGTGGTCCTGGTTCCTGGGGTGAGGCTCGCCATCGCTCCCTATTACTCTACGGGAGGACGGCGTGTTCTCATCCCGTTCCCCTCGGACCCCCTGTGTGCTGCGTTGCCCGTGGGCAGCGTCTGGTCGGGAGGAAGAGGATCCCTTGGCAGAGCTGAGCCGCAGAGCCCTACTCGGTTGTAGGGACGAAGAAGATCCCCGTTACTTTTTTCCAGCCTGTTCGCCCGTTAAAGGCACAGTGCCGCCTTTCTGTTGTTCATGGACGTTTGATGTTTTTACCCCCTTAAAGGCTGAGTGCCGCTTTTTTGTATTAAATAAATAATGCCCTGTTTTTGACTAACTCTCATACCTGTCTTGTGTTGTGCTATTGGGGTTGGTTTCAAACCATAACACCCAGGGATGTTCGTGTCTTTACAAATTTCTCCAAGAGGTTCTATTGCAAAACAAAATAGTAAAGGAGAGAGCGGTGAGCCTTGCTGGGTTCCACAACTAGTTTAAAATATAACAAGAACAGCTGCTTGAGGTGCATTGTATAATAATTTCACCCATTTTATAAATGTCTGAGATCTTTAGCATCAGAAAAAGATAACACGATTCCACACAATCTGATGGTTTTTCAGCATCGAGTGAGATGGCTGTAGTAGTGTAGTAGGTGGTTCTCTGGCAGTAGACACTGCCACACGGCGCACTAAGTGGCTTTCAAAGGCGCTCTTCGACACAGGCGATGATGGTGAAAACATCAGAAGAGTATTGGCAAGATGTTACAATCCAGAACAGATGTTACTTGCTGCCTAGACAGTGCTCTCTCCATGTGTGTGGGGATGGCAGATTTAACCTGTGCACATTGATTACCTCAATATGCATCAGTTGAGCAGGTCCCAGGTCTAATTAGCTTAGCCCAGGGCAGGTGTGGCTACTTAAACCAGCTTCACGTCGTTCCTGACTGCCCACATTACATTAATCAGGCGTTGAATATTATCAGAGGCAATTCTATTATAAATTAACCTGACTTGGTCAGAGGTAATTAGAGTTAGTAATTAGGTCTACTGAGGCGATTTGCAATGATTTTGGAAAGTATTTTAGTATCCAGAGAGATTGGACTATAACCTTTGCATTCAGTAGGTTCTTTGTCTTTTTTTCCAGGATTAAAGATATTCGAGCCGGAGATAAAATGGGTGGTAACTTTCCTCCTTCTAATGCCTCATTATACATTCGTAACAGAATCAGAGCAAGCTTTTATGAAAAACACTTGAAAAATTCAGCTGTAAATCCATCAGGCCCCAGTGCTTTGCCAGATTGCAAAGTTCTAATTACCTCTATTATTTCTTCGGTCATCATCGGAGCACCAAGCGTCTCATGCTGATCTATCTTTAAAGAAGGGAGGTCTAAGCCTTCCAAAAATTAAGGAATTTCATCCTTTGTGCAAGACGAAGTGTATAGCTCCATATAACATTTTCTAAAAGTGTCATTTATGTCCATTGCCTTTGTCATGAGGGGATCTAGTAGTCAAATAGTTCCCAGTAACTATCGAATGCCGAGTTTTGCCCATCCCTACATCCCAGTATCCCAGATAAATAGCTAACTTGCTCAACTCGCTGAGGAAAATTTGATTTATCGCTAGGAATTGTGGGATTTGGTGTTGAACTCTACACAGACAGGGACATGGTTTTTAATTACACGATAGACTACAACTACCAAGTAGAATAGCAAGAAGCATTGATTCACTTCACATGCAAACCTTTTTTTTATGATGTATTCTAAACTTGTGTGTGTGTGCTTTTTATTAGAGTTATTAGAATTCTGTCAAGACCAAACCATTGGTCACAGTGCCTGCTCTGGTGCTTGCTATTATTAAGTGATTTTTCAAAGGTGGGCTTTGTAGTTTGTAGAAAAGCAGACATTGTATTTATTGCATCCCCTAAAGAATAAGGCCAGAAAGGCTTTTTGCTCCTTATTAGAGAAAAGGTGGTGTACATGTTTCCCCACTCTATTCTGTTCCCTGAGATGACTAGCCTTTGCTAATGCTTCCAGGTTAAGAGCAAAATCAAAGGTAGCTTTGATGCTTCATACACAGTTTCAGTACTATATAGATGGATTTATTGCAGATTAGCAATTGATTCTGGTTGGCTTTATGTAAAATGTTTGAACTCGATACCCAGTATTGGACTGTAGTAAGTGGATTTGCCTGAGAAATCCTCATTGTGTGGATTAAGTGGCTGTCCCTGGGTGTTTCCTAAACTAATCCTTCACTGTCCACCATGGTAATGACCTTTTCACTCCCGTCAGTATTGACTGATACTAGAATAGCTTATCCTTTTTTTGGTTAGGGCTTTTGGATAATGCAGATTTCACTTGTTTTAAAGCTTTTGAATAGTTGTCTATTAATGGCCCAACCTTTATTTTTATTTATTTGACTTTATACATTTAGTCTGTATGCACATTACAGTATATTCTTGAGGGGTTTGACTAATGAATGGATAAGCCTCTCGAATGTTCTTAAATCATTGTTACTCAAAATACTCAACAGTTCTTTGGCGCTGTTTGAAAACATTACAAATATGAAACCTTGAAATCAGGCATTCATTTATGACTTAAATAAAGTGACAATGTGTAATTTTTCTATTAACCTCTTAAGCCTGATACCGGCCCGAGATTTATTTCACGTCACAAATAGATCAATAATAATCGTAATGTAATAAGCGATGTTGTGTTTCCTTTTCAAATCTATCCAAGAGTAAAGACCCTAACCCTATCAAAACAGCAGTCAAAGTGTATATTTTCACCACTATGTTTGTTTAGCAATGATTTTAAGTGTTATGAGTTTATAAAAATATCTGCGCATTGCATCGGAAACCGGATGATTTAGACGCGAGGACAGGGAGCCGTCAGGAAATCGTTGTACAGATGCAGCCCTCATAAATCTCTGCTCTAGGGCGTAGTGTGCGCCGGGTTAATGGTAACGGTGACCAGTAGGGGCGCTCGAGTTACACCGGTGATTATATCAGCTCGATTACAGCTGGTGACAACAGCCCGATGGGCGGCTGTCAGGCTGTTGACTTCATTGAATTCATTCATCACTAATGCGCTAATGTCGAAAATTCAGTACTGTATCTACAAAAACCCTTGTAAATCATCTGCCCTTTGTTCATTTGCTTAGATCTTTTGTACACTTGATCTCAAGAAGGTGCTGAATGAGCTCAGTGTAATTTTGGTCAATGTTAGCATGGTGTTATTCATCGTCAAAGATGGAATAAAAAAATATATATTCTCCTTTGGTTCATTACAATTTCCTCAAGCATAGTAACAGACACAATATATCTGACACTGGGAATACATTTCCTGAGGTCCATAGATGTATGTACTGTAGATGTATGTAGAACATGCAAATGGACCTTGTAGAAGTGGTGCAATCTTCCATTTACTTGGGTATGCACTTTTAGGCAAATTCTCTGAAAATATGGCTAGGGCTTAAGAGGTTAATTAACCCTCTAAAACCAAGTGGCGTGGTATCTTTGGAACCGTTTATGATAAAGACTTTAAATTGTATCTGAATCTCTCCTGGGGTGAAATGTCTTTCTCAGTCACCCACAGGCTGCCTGGCAGCGTCTATACTTTCCACAACAAATATGTGTTTCCGGGTTCCCGTTTTGCGCTCTGATTGGCCACTGACCTACGCTAGTACGCTCCCCTCGTAAGTCAGAGAGTCGGCGCTGCACTCAACCGATTCATGCAACAGGAAGCGATTTGCGAGTACAATACACCATCACGCCAGAGTGGATAAAGAAATGCTCCAGAAATGAATATGCGTAGGGAAAGGCTTAACGAGTCAGTGCGAGAGCGCACACACAAAAGCACACACGCATGATATCTCATTTATTAATGCCAAATAATGGACGCCGACCGCAATTGGCACTTGAAAAGTGTAAATGATGGATTAGTCAGTAACAATTCATGACAGCTTGTATAGCTCAACTGTTAAGTGCCACGCGGGGGCCAGCCGTGTATAGGTGTAACAGACTGACAGCCAATGAAATGGGTGCATTTGTCACGCTGTCCAAGGAGCTGAACTGCTCTCGTGCAGCCGTGTTCGAATCCCGGTGGGGGACCCTGATGTAAACAAGACAAACGTCTTTCTCTGCTCTGCATCCCCTTAAACATTTTGTGTGTATTGAGCCGTACTGTATTGTACCCATTCTGCAATCAGTTAAATAAAGTTTTCATTAATTCATTCTGTCCATCTGTCTCTCTCACTTGTTTAATCTTTGACTGCAACACTGGTTCTCTCGCAAAACCCCAAACGTTACAATGCCCGCTACGATTGTGCAATAAAACAATAGTTTCGTTTGAGTTTACTCAGTTTATTTGATCAGGGACAGTGCATATCAATCAACAGTTATACATTTATAAATGAATACAATTACAGAAGAAAAAACATTATTATCAAACCAGATTGGAGGAGTGTAAAGGGGATAGTAAGAGACTATGGAAAACATTGAATGAAGCTATGGGTAGAAATCAAAATGGGCAAAACGCCATCATTTATTGAGTCAGATGGTATATTCACCACTAAACCATTTGACATTGCAACCCATTTCAACAACTACTGTTACGAAGGATCAGATTAAACCGAATATATATATTTATTGATTGATATATATTGCATAATATTTGTATATCGTTTGATATCCCTTGTATATTCCTTGTACATATACACGGAATATCCCTTTAACCTAGTACAGACCATAATATTTCGTTCTCCTATTGGACAGCGGTCCCCTAGGCGCCATTGCCATACCCCCAAGGTCTGGTTCAAAGTCACCGCCAAAGACATGCCTGGACATGAACGGCTCTGCGCAAGGATACGAGACAGGAATAGGGCTGGTACTAGTTTGTTCACCTAACGTATAAATACGGCGCAGGTGAATACAGAAGTTAAGTTACCCAATAAGTTGAAGCCTCACCCACGATACAACGTGCGGTGAAGTATGGCCTGTTTGGCCCCAAATAGAGCATTGAGACCGCGTGCGAATTAATAACTGAAGTATCAGAGTTTAACGCTGTACCGTCGAGTTTGACCCATTCTATTAATTCAGTAATAGTCTATTTATGTATAGTGTATCGTGCGGCTACCGTTCTACAGTGACCAGCATCACCAACGTTTCCTCGTACCAGCTAGTGTGCTTATACAGGCTGGGCTGCTTACCCTGGCGCTTTCACCCGAGGAGCACTAGATGAGGACCGTGTGGACATGTACACTGGATAATCTACCCGACGACTACATAGCCCTTTTCGGCTGGATTATATTTGCTTTGGTCCTGTAATTGATGGAGCGGAGAATCGCCTACACCCACAATTGTGTGGGATTTACCCTGTGAGGAGCAACGTTGAGCCCGCCTCTCAGAAGCCTGAGGCTGGCTAGCTTTCTTCCATGCGGAGCTGCATGCCACGGAGAACAGCTGTTATTCGTCTGCGGATCAAGAGATTATTGCACCGTCTCCTGTACTTGGAGTCTCTCTATTCATCGTTGACCCAGACTCTACTACCGACAAATCCTCTCCCCTTGCTGGCCTACAACCGGAGGGACCCTACCAGTATCTCCCGCTGCCTTACTAGTGTACCATAGATATAATTCCTAATATTCAGGTTGTATTCATTATCTCCTGCGTAATATGAGAATGGACATACGTTATTGATTTGCCTACGCACATTCTTTTGCCTTATAAGCGCACCCTAAGTAAAGTATTGTTATATATACTATTATTGCTGCTAATAAATATTCGTAAACCCAGTTTTGTGTGGAACCGTGTCATTGTGGGAAGTGTTCATCTAAGATACCTGTGTACTGTATGGCCAGTAGTAATGTACATAAGACAGTAGTGGTTTAATGATACCATACTTATATAATACAGTCAGGGAATTGTACCCCTCAGTTACAACTACTTTGTTTCCAAGGTAAACACAATTATAAATCAAATGTTGCCAATGAGTGGTAAGCTGTCAGACTCTGTAATTAAAAAATATAATGTATGACAAGAAATGCAGATTTAAATTTAAATGCACAAGTCCAAATGATATTGAAAAGCTCCTCCTAGCACTTAAACCAGATAAACCTTGCGGTGTTGATAATCTTAATGGAACACTGCTACAAATCTCTGCAAAATGTGTGGCTAAGCCACTATCACATATATTTAATTTATGTTTTGAAGAGAGGGTCTTTCCTCAGCCTTGGAAAATAGCCAAAGTAACTCCACTACCAAAGAACTGTAAAGAGCCATTTACAGGTTCAAACAGTAGGCCCATTAGTATTTTACCAGTAATAGGTAAGTTATTGGAAGGAATTGTGTTCAAGCAGATTCAAAAGTATTTCAACGAAAACAACATTAATTCTGATTTCCAGCATGCATACAAAGTAGGATACTCTACAGGAACTGCTTTAACATCTCTTACAGATAGCTGGCTACAACTGATCGATAGGAAGTTAGTTGTGGGTACAGTGCTCTTGAATTTCAGTGCGGCTTTCGACATCATAGATCATGACCTATTATTATTGAAATTACACACATATGGGCTTGAAGACACTGCCATGGAATGGATGAGAAGCTACTTGTCTAATAGACAACAATGTGTTATATTTAATGGTTCCATGTCAAATATGGTAACACTCCAGTGTGGTATTCCCCAAGGAAGTTGTCTTGGACCCCTCCTTTACTCTATATTTGTAAATAATAATAATAATCTTCATTTATATAGCAATGTATAGAGCCATAACATACTGGAATAGGATCCCATTACATATTATACGGACGGAAAACAAGGACAATCACAACAAGTTATTTTCTTAAAGTGAGTTTGTGTATGTGTGAGTGCAGAATGTTATCGCCCTATTTCCAGATTGTCTGTAATGGCCAAAGTCTTTGAATCTCTTGTAAACAAACTGAAAAAGTTTCTAGCTGACCATAATATTCTTAACGAGTTTCAGTCAGGCTTCAGATCCATAGTACTTCAGTGACTATGCTAGTCTTAAATGACATAATTGAAGCACTAGACAAGAGAAAACACTGTGCAGCATTGTTTGTTGATCTGTCTAAAGCGTTTGACTCTGTGGATCACACATTATTGCTGATGTGATTATGCTTCTTGCCACTGCACAAATGGCCTTCTGTATTTGTATTTGATTTGTATGTTTTTTGTTTAATGCCCTTGTTTTTATGTTGAAACTTGTTGTGTGCCGTGTTGGTCAGGACTCCCTGGAAGAAGATATATTGTATCTCAATGGGACATTCCTGGATAAATAAAGGATATAAAAAAAAAATAGAAAAGAAAATAGCTGACACTTTTATCCAAAGCGACTTACAAGTTCTGTTCGACAAGTCATCAGGAAGGGCTCAACTCTATCAGCTGAGTAACAATGTTGACCAAAGTGTTGAGTGCTACACCCGAGGCCTTCCTACACCTGCAGAGAGAACCTGAGGAGAAAGACAGCCATAGAGACAAGGCAGGATGTAGTTGTTCCTGAGTCGCTCCATTATGGCATGCTCAGGCTTCCAGATGAAGAAGGGATGGAGCTGGAAGTATTTGGGTGATGGCAGCTCAGAAGTGGAATCAATGAGTTCAGGCTGAGGTGGATGACGCCACAAGGACACCATATTCATAAGATGCCGGACCGGTCGGGACCCTGGCCATAGACCCAAGGCTTCCAGCTCAGTCTTCGTCCAGATGCGCTGTTGGAGAGAGCAGTTCCATTGGCTGACATCCTGGTCAGAACTGGGGGCAGAGGCAGGCTGGGCAGGTGCAGAGGAGGCTGCAGGCACATTTCAGAAACAGTAGTTAGTAAAGAATTGTGAGTAATATTATTGGCAAAACTTAGCCTGAAGTATATAATTAGGTTGCTGTTTATCAAAAAAAAAAAAAAAAATTGTTCTTGTTACTGACTCGTGTCAATCTTCCATGTTTTCGCTATAGTGTGTAGACCTTGCTACACATGTATTTCGTTCATATTGTTTATGGACAATGAGATGGGAGTGGAACTTTGTACATGCCCTTTGGGCTTCGTTCCCTCCTAGCACTGTTTTTTTAAATAATGTGCTAAATAAATAAAATAAACTAAACATATGAAGCTAAATACTCTGCTCTCACATTGTAGCTTCCTGGGGGCTTGTTCAGAGGAGGCTGCAGGTAGACGTGCTGCAGGTAGAGGTGCAGCAGAGGCAGGCTGGGCTGGTAAGGAGGAGGCTGCAGGCACATTTCAGAAACAGTAGTTAGTAAAGAATTGTGAGTAATATTAATGGCAAAACTTAGCCTGAGGTAGATAATTAGGTTGCTGTTTATCATAATGAAGCTAAATACTCTGCTCTCACATTGTAGCTTCATGAGGGCTTGTTCAGAGGAGGCTGCAGGTAGCGGTGCAGCGGAGGCAGGCTGGGCTGGTGCAGAGGAGGAAGAGAAGAGGAGGAGAAGAAGAGGAGGATAAGAGAGTAGAGGATGACAGAGGAAAAGGGAGAAGAGTGGAGAGGAGTTGAGGAGTAGGAAGAGAAGACGGCAGCGGACACGAGGGGAGGTGTGCAGAGAAAAGGACAGGATGAGATGGGAGAGGAGTGGAAGCGAGAACATATATCAATCCCAGTGCTCATGTGTTTCAAAGTTCCAGTTCTATAAATTGTTGTTCATCTAGAGCTTGTTGCATTATTTCATGCATTGATATTATCAATAAGACATAATCTCTAAGCATGTACAATGTAGACTTGACTGGCACATATTAAATCAAGTAAGTAGTCAGGTGTCCTAGGGGGTTGTGTGTGTGAGGGGAGGGGGGCGCGGATGGGGGCGGAAAGCTTCAGGGGCCTATAGATCATCACTTAATATGGTACCTGGAAAACCAGGAGGTAGCATGGAGAAAAAATTCAAGGCAAGCGTGGGAACCCTGCAATTGCTATTAGTGATTAGCTGGTAAACAGCTGGACAACACTGTTAGACAACAGGAATGTGTAAAAATCAAGTTAAATGAAGATTACCTGTGAGGTGTCTCCCTTTCTATCATCTGATGTGTGGTGGGCATGGGGGAAGTGAAACACCACAGGAGGGATAGACCGTGGCTGGACGGAGGGCTGCTCTGCTTTTACAGCAACAGGGGGAAGAGGAGGAGGGGTTGACTTTAGGGACTTGTGTTGGTCCCAGTCCGGTGAAACTGGACCACAGCCTGGTTCAAGGTACTGCAGTCCAAACCTCCCCCCCGTGTCCCTGACAGAGAGGTGGAGCGCTGGGTATTTGATTAGCTATCACCATCTCCTCCGTCAGTGCTGCAGACTTGTCTTGCAAGGAGGGATTGTCTTTGATCCTCCTTGCCTCCTCAGAAGGGGTCCTGCTGTAGATGGCCCGGTGGACCCTTCCTGAAAGAGACATCCATCCTTCCAGGGAAGAAGTTGAACTTCTTCATTATTTCCTGTACAAAGCAAAACACTATATAACATATCTTTATATTACACAGACAAGCTGCAGCGTTCTGGAACACCATCCCCATCACACATCCGCAGTACTAATACACTCAGGTCCTTCACACACACTCAAATCAGGTCTGTGACCATTAGCAAGTCACGTCTCAGTCCAGCTGCCCAACCCCTGTACACTTGCCCACTAGCCTGACTGTCCTGATTATGTATATGTGTGCCTGCCTGCCTATACAGTGCTTATACATGTATGGGCTTTGATTTGTCCCTGTACACTGTTTTTTTTTTTTTTTTTTTTAGATGCATGAATGCCTAGTAGTGAGTACAGAATATGTTAAAATTGTTTTTATATTAGCTTTAATGTCCTTCTATTTTTCTGTTTGTTTCTGGCTTAAACATCTAGCCCAGGGACTACAACTGAAAACTAGCAACCCTGCTAATGTTGGCATATTTACAGTTTTTAATTTGTATTAATTTATAAATGTATAACTGTTGATTGATATGCACTGTCCCTGATCAAATAAACTGAGTAAAAAATAAAAGCATAGCAGATAGATAGTGAGATAGATAGATAGGACACAATGTATTAATGTAACAGCTAATCAAATGTAAACGTTGCAAACTCCCATCTTAACGTTATTATATGATAGATCTGCTGTGCAGAAACAAAACACGACTCAGTCAGCTTCACTGAGTACATCCAACTGTTGAAACTGCCAACACAGACCCAAAAACAGTTGAACCTATTGGTAAACAAACGTATTGTTGAAAATATACACTATGACTGCTGTTGTGACATTGTTTGGGATCTTATACTGTAGTTTACATTTGAAAAAGAAAACGAACTCAGTCACTCGGTAAATCAATTCAATTGGAATCTCTTTAAACAGCGGCAACACAAACCCAATAACCTATTGGTAAACAAACGTATTGATTAAAATATACACTATGACTGCTGTTGTGACAGTGTTTAGGATCTTATTTAGTAGTTTAAACTCACCTTCAAACGTTAGTTTGCTGCTATTCGAAAGTCAACAGGTTAATGCTTCCACGTTCGCGTTTCAAAACACAACTCATGAGTAAATCCAAATGTTGAAAGAGTGCCAACACAGACCCAAAAACAGTTTAACCTATTGGTAAACAAACGTATTGTTGAAAATATACACTATGACTGCTGTTGTGACATTGTTTAAGATATTATTGACTAGTTTACATTTGGAAAAAACGTGTTTCGCCAGCTGCAAAACAAGGTCTTCTTCTCTTCTTCTTCTCCTAAATGTGGATACAGCGGCGCAGCATCCACAAACTCGCAACAGCGCCACTATGTGGCCAAAATAATACATGGTTTTGAATTATAGCTGGTAGTCTAGGAATAGAAAACAGATGGTAGTATAGGGCTTAAACAGGGAGTGGGCGGTAGTATACGGATGAGAATACACGGGTGCCGTGCCTGGGCCTGTAGACCATATGGTCCCCGGTTCGAATCTCTTGCTTATTTTTTTTTTCTCGTAACGCTAAATAATCTATCCACTCCGGTGTCCCCAAAAGGACAATAACAGCACCTTATGCATACTGCACATTATTTGAATACTGTGATACTGTGAATACTGTATATTTCAGTTGGTTAGATAGTAAATTCTATTATCTTATTTGTTTACACTGCTTGTGTTGTTTTCACTACCTGTCTACCCCCCCATGCTGCTATGATGCCTGAATTACCCCAAGGGGATCAATAAAGGAATATCTTATCTTATTGTAGCAGGGTGGATTATCCCTGCTTTATGAGAGTAGATGTAAGCTGTCACCAGGTAGTGGGAACGCAGCAGATCTGAGTCCGGCTGAATCCCCGACTGTAGTGCAGGAGTATTAGAGTGGAGCTTTAGCAGAGGGAGTGGATGGGGCCTAGGAATGCCTGGCAGTACACGGAGGTACAGCTTAGAATTGGCTAGAATCTTGAAACAGTTAGATAGGTCTTTACTCTCTTCCAAATGCAGGCTAGTAAATCCCCTGCATCTATCCATCTGTGACTAAGCTTTTAGCCTATAGCCAATGGAACTGCTAGAAATGATCACGTGGGCTGGGAGGACCAATGGAAAAATGTCTTTGCTTCCTCCCTGTTCCAGTGTGCTGTGCCCAAATCTCTGCACATTCAGTTGCACGCTGGTTGCACGTAGAGGATAGAAAAGCTTGTCCCTGCAAATATGGTCCAAATATGAAGGCAACACCAAAATGTATATATTTTCACATTGTCTGCTAAAAAACACGCAGACAATGTCACTCACTGAGGAAAAGGTATATTTGCACCAAACTTCACATGGAGGATCGAGATGTTAGGGATTAGCCTATCCCTGGTCGTGAGTTCTTAATTGATTTAGTTGTGGACCAGTCGGCCGAAAGACGAAGCGGAGACAGAGTATTTCTCAAACAGAGCTTTTATTCATTAGAGAAGAAGACAGTCAGTCACCCCGCGCGGGCACATCACCAGTAGACAAAAGAGCCAGAATGTCCATATTACATGTCACTTTATACACTCTTGAGAAAGGGGAGGGGGGTGTGTGTGTATGTCTCTGTGTGTGTATGTATGGGTGTTTGTGTGGTGTGTGCTTGTGTGTGGGTGTGTGTGTGTGTGTGTGTGTGTGTGTGCTGAAAGGGAGGGACATGATTTTGCATGTATAACTGCCAGAGAGAGAGAGTGCCAAGGGAACTAGGATTTTGCATGTTCTGCTACATGATTTTGCATGTGTGTGAGGAGGGAGCCGGCCCTGTGTGTGGAAGGGGCCTTCAGCCAGAGGTCATCAGGTTACGCCACATGCAGGGGGAGAGAGACACAGAGCAGTGTGCAGTCTAAGCACAGACATCAAATATTACCAGGAATCAATGAACTAATCTATCAATTCCCCCTTTTGACGTTAAATAAAACGTCAACACACAGTTCATTGATCTGTATCCGTCGATTGTCACCTCATTACATGCATCACATCCAATCCCAGACGGGATAATCAACATCAGGAGAGCAGAGAGAGAGATAGAGGGAGGGGGGGAGAGCGGGAGAGAGAGAGAGAAGAAAGAGAGAAACACAATTCTGGCAACCTAACAGAAGATACCGTAACCCCGTTGGACCCCCCTTACTCATTCACCTAACCCAGAGGAACCCCCCCTCTATTTACAGTGCACCCCTGGTCCCGTCTTCTAGGGGATGTGGGTCTCCTCCTGAGCTGGTTCCCGTTCCAGGGTGCGGTCCCCTAGGCAAACGTGCCTCCTCCGGTCCGCTGCCTTCCCAGTGTCTCAGACTGTCCCCTCCACCTCTCGCCGGCCGGCCCCACCGTCACTCCAACTCAGCTCAGTGTCTCCCCTGCGGCCGCTTCCCCCGTTCTAGTCGTGGACGAACTGCGTGTCGTAGACGACGATCAGCGGTGATTGATCTGCGGTCTCCGCGGTGCCTGGCTGCGGTGTTCCTCTCCGGCCTCTCGCACAGCTGCCATCTCCTCCGGTCGCCTCTCATCCTGGCCCGTCTGTCCTTCGTCTCCTCCTGCCTGTCATCCGGTCGTCTGGTGGTCTGGTCACGGACGTCTGAGGGGCTGCCGTTGGTAGCTCACCCCTGGGTCAGACGCGCTGCAGACAGCTGGTAGTGACTGCTGGATCCTCTGCACCGTCTCCTCCTCCTCCGTGTCCCCATTCCCCGTTCCGTCCTTGGTTGCGGCTGGCCCACATCAATTCTCACTGGAACCTCCATTTGTTAGGGATTAGCCTATCCCTGGTCGTGAGTTCTTAATTGATATAGTTGTGGACCAGTCGGCCGAAAGACGAAGCGGAAGACAGAGTATTTCTCAAACGGAGCTTTTATTCATTAGAGAAGAAGACAGTCAGTCACCCCGCGCGGGCACATCACCAGTAGACAAAAGAGGCAGAATGTCCATATTACATGTCACTTTATACACTCTTGAGAAAGGGGAGGGGGGTGTGTGTGTATGTCTCTGTGTGTGTATGTATGGGTGTTTGTGTGGTGTGTGCTTGTGTGTGTGTGTGTGTGTGTGTGTGTGTGTGTGTGTGTGTGTGTGTGTGCTGAAAGGGAGGGACATGATTTTGCATGTATAACTGCCAGAGAGAGAGAGTGCCAAGGGAACTAGGATTTTGCATGTTCTGCTACATGATTTTGCATGTGTGTGAGGAGGGAGCCGGCCCTGTGTGTGGAAGGGGCCTTCAGCCAGAGGTCATCAGGTCACGCCACATGCAGGGGGAGAGAGACACAGAGCAGTGTGCAGTCTAAGCACAGATATCAGATATTACCAGGCATCATCAATGAACTAAATCTATCAGAGATCAAAACACCTAAATAGAACTTTACATGTAAAGTTCACTCGTAAATGGATCAGTTATTGACAAAACAAAAGGTTTTTTCACTGGCCGTTTAAAAAAGAATTCAAATATGGTATGCTCACAGAAAGGTAATGTATGATGGTGACACTGCACCAGAAATAAAGGGTAGGGTCCCCTGAATCGTAAAAGCTAAAAGAAAAGAGAAATAGTCAAAGACAGTAATTTGTTTTTGTATTACAAATGTCACCTTTCATGTGAATGTGACCATGTGTGAATGTGAAAACGTACAAACTAAAACATATCAATGTGTAACCGATGCTCTAATGAATGCAGAGATGACCTTTCCCTTCTAGTCTAGATCCACGTGTTCCCAACAGCCTGGTGAGCCCAATGCAAATTTCTGGCATTCACACAAAGAAATAACAACAACTACAAGAACAACCTGCCTTCAAGGGAAGCTGTTGCCTGGACAAAGAGGGCATGCTGTGTACTTGGGAGTCATGGAATTCACTTCAGCCCAGTTATGTAGGGGAAGATGGAGACCTTGCACTGGAACATTTTCACAAAGCCTGTCTGATTTATCACAAAAGCAGGGTTCTTTTCAGTCCAACCTTGCACCAGTTATTGTTAACAATGATAGCGGAAGAAATATGCTTTTTCTCCATGCTCGCAATATCTCTGGAGGGAGGGGAAAAAAACATCACATTAAAGTCCTTCAACTATGTCTATGTTTTGAAATGAGAAACTGTATGGAAGTATGTGCTTTTTCAGAGAAGCTGTGGAACATGACTTCCATTAGCATTTCTGACAAGTGTTACTAACGCATACTTCCAATATCTATACAAAAAGAAAAGAAAACAAGACACTATTTGGTGTAGACTCACACTCCTATGCAAAGCTGTCTCTACGCCTGTACGTCACATATATTTAGGGCTGACCTTCGATTTTTTTTGGAATTCGAAGCTTCGGGCCGAGATTCGATTTTAATTCGAAGCTTCGAAAAAAAAAGAAAACTATAAATCTATTTTTTATTTTATAAAAAAATAAAAAAAATTGTTGTGGGACTTGTACAGCACTTTGTTCAACTTTGTCAGTGCTGTAAAGTTTAAACCTTTTTAAATCTTAGACAAACAAAACACTTTGCTTTCATGAAATATTATAAGCCGTCATTTGAGGCTTTATAAAAGCAGCACAATGAACACAAATCTGTCAGTGCCGAGTCCGACCTCATCTTAAATAACAAACAGCATTGCTTGTTGTAGTTAACAAAGAGAGGCAGAGTTGATTTTGCAAAAAATAAATAAAAGATAATAATAATCATATTTTAGTTTATAGAATTTTTTTTCATATTCGAATCCCATGCCCATCGAACGAAGCTTTGAAGCTTCAAAGTATTTAAGACAGCCCTACATATATTCATAAATAATAATGTAATATTGTATCAAATCGGGACATCTGTGACCAAAATTACTTTGAAAGAAAATGCGGCTAACGTTGAATTGGGTGGTATCACAGAGTATCACTAATAACCAACAATGAAGCTTGTCTGAACATTCATGAGTAATGCAGTGTGTACTGTACGTATCAGAAAGTGGACCATAGTGGGCGGTCAGGTGGCGTAACGGAGATTGCGTTCGTCACCAAACCCTGGAGCGGCTAGATTCGCCTGTTCGAATCCAGCTCACAGCTCCGGGGTTGTCACCAGCTTGGCTGGCCGTTCACACTAATACAATTGGCAGTATTAGAGGGTGGGAGAAGCTGGCGGGGTGGGTCCGGGTCGTTGTAAACAGCGACTCCTACAGTTCGGTCGGGGCACCTGCTAAGCGCGGATAGGACTTGAGTGGGATAGTGTGATCCTTCCACACGCTACGCCCTCTCAATGAGAATCCGCGCTGCCAGGTGAAAAGAAGCAGTTGATTGGCTGGACGTGTGTCGGAGGAAGCACGTGATAGCCTCCACTCTCCCAGACCGACTGTGGGGGGTAAGTGCGCAGCGACCAGGAAGGGGATTGGGAATTGGCATAACGACTAACATTGGGATGGGAGAAAATCGGAGGAAAATGGAGGGGGAAAAAGTGGACCATAGTGCTATGTCTTTTCTGTGTAAGGAAACCATACCTTTTATGGCTGCGTCCATTGTCATTTCCATGGACACATGAATAAACAAGGCTGCACAGACCCCGTGAAATACAATTATTTAACTTTCTTCAATACATTTTGGGTTCTTATTTATAAAAAATATGGGGGAACAATAATATAATATTATATATTTATTCAATATTTTAAAGGGAAATATTAAGAGTAAAGGTTAGTTTACTACAGGCTTCTTAAAAATGGCTTATTATGTTTGAATTCACAACTTCAACTTTACATATCTTTTTATTTTTTTGTAAATGGTTTTATTTTCACTTTTTCAGAACATACATAGAACAAGACATCACAATACAATAGATTTACGGTAATAATAATAGAGACACTAACAACAATAACACTAACAATAACAACAGAAATGATAGTAAAAATAATAAAGACATAATATAAACTATAAAAGTACATTATCAGACATGACAAAAGACAAACAACAAAGACATGGCTCAAATATTCACATGTTGTACTGTATATACAGCAGAAGTGGTGGTTAGGGAGTCAACTCCTGGTCCACGATAGCACCCAGTGTACTGATAAACTGTGTTAGGACCATTAGACAAAGATAGACTGTGTGTGTACGGAGTGTATGAGTGTGTGTACTTTGTAGATGCATGTTTTACCTATGTGTGTGTGTATTACCTATGTGTGCTTTTGTGTGTTCTACCCATGTGTGTGTGTGCATTACCTATGTGCGTGTTTTATGTGTGAATGTTTAATATGCCTGTGTAATTTACGCGTGCATGTGTATGTGTGCGTGTATATGTAAGCACATTTACAGTAATTATGGTTCCCTCAGCAACAATACCAGCACAATCAGACAAAAACAAGGCAGCATTGGTCTATAGGGGGGCTATGGGTAATGGGGAAACCCACCGAGTATAGTGGCAGACAGTGCAGGTCCGATATGAGACAGATAAGGGTCCCATATCTCATAGAAAGTGTCTAGTTTAGAGTGTAACATGCACGTGATGTATTCACAGGGAATGCAGTCCATAATAATGTTGTGCCATGACCTCTTTGATGGGACCTCGTCCTTGATCCAGAACAACAGAATGTTTTTCCTAGCAGCAAATGTCAACAAATTGAACAGTCTCTTATGTTTGAAATTGGCAATATGAATATCTGGGAGGCCTAGTAAGAGGCAGAGGGGATCCAGTTCGATGGGGGTCTGGAATATATCAGATAGTTCCTCTATGATGTCGAACCAATAGCTCTGGAGCTTTACACAGGACCAAAAGCAGTGGACGTGGTTTCCAATCTCTATCTTGCATTTAAAGCAGAGTGGGGATGCATTGGGATCCATTTGACTCTTAAGGGCAGGGGTAATATGAATGTGATGTAAGATTCTAACTTGGATAGACTTGGTGCGGTTGCAAACAGAGATTTTTTTTGCGTTGGTCCATGCATCCTATAAAGGTGCGGAACCGGTGGGCCTTTCCCCAACAACACAGGGACTCACCATAGGGCCTAAAACTCTCAAACCTACCATAAGTAGATTACTCTCTCAGTGGCTGCTTGCTACACTCCCAAACAAAAAAAAAGAAAAGAAAAAGTAGAGTAAATGGAAAAGTTCACATTAAACCTTATAAGAACATGGCTAGGTTCAGACAATAGACTGACCTAGAACAGAAACCATAGCAAGAGAAAAAAAGGGGGGTAAGTGACCTGTGTACTGCATGATAAACGTGTGCAGTATGTCCACCAGGCCGGAAGAGGGCGATACTCTGCTGACAGGTCCGTTGTTTCCTATGGTTCACACAGAGTAGCTTGCTGCCTTGTCATAGCGCAATTAGGCTGCCGTGTCAGGAGAGGGCGCTGTGCAAAAGTTCATCTGCCAGTGAGAGGATTCTCCGGCGCTGCAGCTGGACCCTATTGAGCAGGTCAACAGCAGATGATGACGCCTCTGGCCGCAGACGCGACCATTTGCCATGTGTGTGGCTAGCAGAACGTAACTGGAAGAGCGTGGCTGATGGATCTAGAGACCCCAGTCCGAAAAAATATGTACACACACACGAGAAAAAAAAAGTGCATCACGGAGGCATTAAGCCAAGTCGTGACGAGGCGTAAGTGACACGCATAGAAGTCCTAGGTCATTTAAACAAAGCTAGCGCTTAGCTCCCCGGCATATAGTGGATGTAAAAAACAAACAAAATAAATTGGCATTATGTAATAGTTATACAAAACAGACCAGGCCAACCCCCCCTTAAGTCAGACGCAGAGAAAAATAAAGCATCCAGGCGACACTTAACGTCACACAGTCAACCATAGTTAAAAGAACGAAGAAATATAGAGTGATATGACGTGTTTAGCCATAGCGAGGTGCTAACGGCCCAAAATCAAGCTACTACCGCGTTTGGTACTGGTGAGGCCGGTGTTGGGGCCCCTCCATGCCGGGCCTTCAAGAAGTCCACAGCGTCCTCAGGCGATGAAAGATGTTTTCTCGCCCCGTCTTCGTCCGTGATGATAAGTCTCGCAGGGAATTGAAGAGACGGCTTGAGTCCTAGCTTGTAGAGGGGGGCCATGACGTATTTGTAGCAGGAACGCTGCTCCACGACTTCGGGGCAGTAGTCTTCAAAGATTAGGACTGGTTTCCCTCTGTATTTCAGCGTTCCCCTCCTCTTCCGTGCCTCCCAGATAATCCTCTCTTTTATACGATAGTGGTGTAGGCGAGCAATAACTGCTCTAGGCCTGGAATCCGGGTGCTGGCTTGGCAGTAAGGGCCCTGTGACACCGGTCCAGTTCGCGTGTATGTCTTCTACGACGGAACTGCGTTTCCGCATTCGAGTTTTGCGCTCTGATTGGCCAGGTCATGTGACATGTGCGCCAATCGTGGGACAGCAAGTACTGCGCCTATTTCCTGGTCTAACAGCCTGCAAACTACCTGGCGTTCTATCGCCATGCTCTTCTAAGACAAACTCTAACCTTAACCAACTTCGAAAGAGTGCCTAAGTTTAACCGTCGGAATCAGGGCAGGCGTTCTGTCGCCATGCTCTAAGACAAACTCTAACCTTAACCAACTTCGAACGAGCGCCTAAGCTTAACAAGTGTAGAAACTTGCGGTCCCACGATTGGGGGCGTACATGTCACATGACCAGAAATGACCTGGCCAATCAGAGACGCGGAAACGCAGTTCCATTGTAGAAGGCATTCAGGCCAGCGTTTCCGTTAGCCGGTAATTACCGGTATTTGACCGGCAAAATCTGTTGAAGTCCGACATATTTAATCTCTCCGGTCATAATGTCCGGTGAAAATAATTCCCTCTAAGCACAATTAGATTATTTGAATTGTATTAAAATAGACTAAAATTAAATAGCCTATGCGATGAACGAAACAATCATTACATTTGTTTCATCGTTGCTTCACCAAGCAGCCGGTCTAATAATGACATCGCTGTTGTCAGCGCGAGCTGGCTGCTGCTAGATTTGTGAGAAGCATCCATCTGCAGACCCACAGAATGCAGTACTCCAATTCAGCCATTGGCAATTCAGCTGTTGGGTGGGGGGCGCTGCCGAGCCCAGACCGGACCGGACCTAAAAACACCGCTGCTCTGTGGGTCTGCAGCTCCATGCTTCACGTAAATCTAACAGCAGCCAGCTCGCGCTGACAACAGCGATGTCATTATTAGACCGGCTGCTTGGTGAAGCAACGATGAAACAAATGTAATGATTGTTTCGTTCATCGCATAGGCTATTTAATTTTAGCCTATTTTAATACAATTCAAATAATCTAATTGTGCTTAGAGGGAATTATTTTCACAGGACATTATGACCAGCACCAAGTGGTTGGGAGGTGGAGTCATCACGCAAACCCACGATAATGTTGCCGTCTCTCTCTGCCAAATTTCTCAGTTCTTCGCTTGATATAATTAATACAAATGTCCAATATAACGGAATTCGTTAGCTCATAAAAATGTGATTATAACAGACTGCTGTTTATTAATGTCGGGCAGACTGCCCACCGACACCTCAAGTCGGCAGCAGCACGAAGTCTCGAGGGACTTATTTTATTTAGAATATATTAATGACTGTATACGCAAAAGTAGCCTAGTTTTAAGTTAAAATATTATAAATGCCTTGATGATGTCATTCTTTATATAGACCTATCAATTGTTTTTAAGCTCAATAAACTCTGACCGGAATTTATCCCATTTGTCCGGTAGATTGAAATCTACCGGACACTCAGACCTGCAAAAAGAAATTCTAACGGAAACCCTGATTCAGGCGTCCAGTTCGGGTGGTGTAGGGAGGACCTCCTTCCCCAGAATTTCAACCAGTACCTCCGCAAAAAAGTCGCTGGGCCGGTCGCTATGAACGGACTCATCCAATCCCAATATGCGTATATTAGACCGGCGACTCCGGGACTCGACGTTAGTTAGCTTAGCCTTTAGCTTGTCATTGTTCTCTTCTAGCGCCGCACACCTAGCCTCTAGCTCGTCCACCCTGCCAGTCCAAGTATTCAAGCCGTCTTCCACGGAGGTCAGATGCTCGGCATGGTCATTAACCGACGTCCAAGAGGCTGTGGAGTTTGGTTTTGAGCGAGGCAGCGGACGCTCTGATTTCGTTGGTTAGGGCCTGCCTTAGCTCTTCAATTAGCCCAGCAATGGCGGTTATATCAGTGGGAGCGTCGTCCTTCTTGGATTCATTTCTCAGTTGTCTCATCGCCATTGTGGTTCTTGCAGCCAAAATAAATAGGTAGAAACATAAAGGGGGTATATACAAAAAGGTTTAACCGAGTTGAAAATATAAAAATACAGCGACTACTACTAAGCTAGATTATTATCAATTCCAGTGTGGTAACCAAATATAACAGTGTCTAAGCATATATTGTATTCAGAAACCAACCACACAAATACCAGCTTCATCCAGGGTCACATGCTGCTCCCTTAGATAAACTACATATTTTACACATCTATGGTTTCTCCCTTAGATAAACTACATAATTTACATAGCTATGGTTTCTTTCCGAGCTGGGCACTGGAACGCATTGAGGTCGTTATTGTGAATTTCGAACTAGGAACTTCCAACCTCCGACTTTGAATGGAACACGCCTTTACATTTTCACCTCGTAATTTTCTCTTTCATTTGCATTCTCAATGATTGTGTACAAAACTGTTTAATGTGTGAGCCCATGTGCAAAATAAATATCCACTGTCGCAAAGAGTAGCCGTTCCCAGACGTTCCTGACCAAATTCCCGTCTCTGACATCAAGGCCACCTAATCATCCCTTCCCCTTAATTGGCTGATATCAATCCCTGTCTCCTGAGTCGTTCAGCCATTGTGTAGTGTGATGTGTGCCTGGTGCCAGTGTATGGCAGCCATTGAGCCTGCGTAGCCCATGGTTGGGTGCTACCAGTGGTGGTGAAGCTGACAACCACTGCTATTGATAACATCGTGGCCTGATGCCTAACATGCAAATGTAAAATAGTTCCCTTTTTAATCAACAAGCTGATTATTGGGTCTAATGACACTTGATCTTAGGAGACTACTCTAACACGGCACTAAAGAACTTCTCCAAATAATTCAATTCTGGCATTGCCAGGTAGACAAGGTTATCCTGTTGGACATTACAAGCGTAATGGTGTCAGACATGAGGCTAATGATGACTAGATTAGATGCTCGTTATCTCAATGCTTAGCCTAATGAGAGGGAATGGGCTTCATCTTGATAAGTAAAGGAAGGTTGTGACAGGAAGTTCATGAAAACGGTCTTAACAACGACAAAGAACAGTGTACATTGTCAAGTGTCAATTTAATGAATCATGAGTTTTGCATAATAACTTGGCTTTGGGAGGATTATCAGTGAGAGGGAACTGTTCCCCTCCGCAGAGAACTAATTTAGCCTTTTGTTGTGAGGATTAGTAGGTTATAGGCTGAATAATTACTGAATATAGTATAAATTGTCATTTCAAATGTACTGTATGAAAAAATAATTATGACATCCAGCATTTATCCACAAGGCATTCTTTGAGATTGCCTAAACTCTAGGCTACAGAGAGGTCTGCCTAGTGGATCCCATAACTGTGCTGCTGTTAATTGTATAAATTGTAGAACAGATTAACCCTTTCAGGTTATGAGATTAGAGTTTTGAGAACAGAAAATGTCTAATGATGATGTCACAGTGGCCACAGAAATGACCCATTTGGACAGCTGCTTTACTTTACACGTGTTGCAATAAAAAGCATTGGATCAGTTTGAAATGTTTATTGGTCTTGATAAGTATGCTTATGACTATGAATAAACCCCCAAAACGTTGTGTTTTTCTCAGAAATGCGTAGCTGTTATCCAGTTTGCTTTATCTAGCTGAGCAGCTCCCCGGCACAACAAAACAGGTGGAACGACAACATTTATCTCGTGAATATCTTAGTTGCGACCGGACTGCCGCACAATGGCCGTAGGCTGTTCAGCTGCTAGATCAAGCAAACTGGATGATATTGGACACACACACACACACACGCACGCACGCACGCGCGCACGCACACACGCACGCACACACACACCACCTTATCATGCACATTTCTTTAAATAATTGACAATTTTTTTACCTTTTTTATATTTAATTTGATGTTACTACTACTACCTATTGTTACCATTCTTGTATTCATTGATGTTTCTTAACCTGTTAACGTTAGGCGGCCCGCGTGCGGGCGCGCACACACTTTGCGGCACTTTGCCCTCGTCTGTCGGCCTAGCGCTGTATTTTTGCCGATCAACCAATACATTGTTGAAAAGGTTAATTTGACGCCTTTCGATTGTCACCCTACTTGACCTATTGCGTGTTTCCAGTCACCGCTGATGGCGAAAATGCCAATGAAAATCTGGAGCCAACGGTATCTTACATGAGGGCTGATTCCTACGGTAAATGGAGAGAAGAAGACGAAGAACTCGTTTGTTTGGAGAATTTCACTCGCCGTCCAAATGAATGAGTGGTCTGACATTTTGAAGGAATTATTACAGATACAAGGATTACAAAAACATCTGTAAAACACACATTTTCCGTGGGATTGTTATAAACTGTGGACCTGTACTGTAGATAAGACTTCAGACTATGGAACCGTTATGTTTTCCAGCTCCTACCTCTCAGCTGGAACTCAAAAACAGGCATCTGGCAACAAGTAAACAAAACGTGAGTAACCAAAACTTTTATTTCAGTGTGTTCAAACCTCTAACTCTATTACATTAGCACTCAGAGTGATTCTTCTCCTGTTGTGGAAGAAAGTTCAGAATGTTTCCTTTCAAAAGAGACCAGACTTATGCATGTGCTATAAGTTATGCAAAATGTGCCCTCAGCATAAGGGGTTAATTGTGCACTGTTGAGTCTGAGCTCGAAACACAAGCATTTCATTACCTGCAATTCCCCCTGTATTGTTGCGTATTTGACAAATAAAGAACTTGAACTTGAACGTATCCCTGGGAAATATGCAAAGTTAAGAAAGCTATGAATAATGTTGTGTTATTCATAGTTTTAAGCAGACTTTTATCATTGCCAAGAACTGTTTCAAGCGGATTCAATGTTTTATTGCAAAATAGCATACAGTCTCCATAATAAAGTATACTGTAGGAGCTTTTGAACAATGGGGCGGGGTCACTTGTGGTCTAAAGAGTGGTAGAATTCTAAGATAGATTGAAAATGTTCCAAAAAACATACACCTGAAACAAGCAGACATGTTGGAAGTGATGGCAGGACTGTGGTTGAGCAGCCTACTGTATGTAATTAGCAATGTCACAATAGTGTTAATTAGATTTTTGCAGATGAATTGTAGGCCTATTCTTAATGGTATGGTTTCAGTGTTATTTGCCTAAGTGCTCTGTTGTAGAGCCGCTCTAGGTAGATAAAACCAGAGTGCTCACTGCTGCTGCTTAGGAACCATTCTCTTTGAAACTAATTTGTCTCTCATCGTGTGTAGCCCCTCTCTCTCTATGAAGAGTGGCGTCGGAAGCCAAAAACCATTAACGATTATCACTCATCCGTACGTCTGTTCTCTTTAGCACCTTTCTTCCCTGCCATCATATTTTCAATTTACATCTAATTTGACTGACGCAGCAAAACCCCTCCCCCTCGTTGCAGAGAAAATCCTTTGGAAACAACCCCCAGTAAATCTTCTCCTAGCGTCCCCGCACTATGCTGCTTTAAATCACCAACCTGCCCATCGCCACATTTCTATAAATAGCCCACTGGGTTGTATAACGGAGCCTTTACAGTGATGGCTGGACGCAAGGCTGCGTGACATTGGTGCACACCGTCTCTTCTGTTCACTAACTAACAGGAGCCGGCTCTCGTGCACATCCTTATCAATTAACTGCCTCATCAGTCTTCCCGTTTAAAGGGAGATAGGAACGAGTGCTGTCATGCACAAATATGCCTCCGATTTTGTTTGAAATTCTCCATATTTTGCAAAAGAACTGAACTTAATAACCTAAACTAATTATATTTGATAAAGGGGAGGCACCAGTAATCAAGAAGAGCGTATTTTAATGTCAGTAGTCAGTCCTCACTTGATAAAAAGTGTCAAAGACATTAATAATTACTTATTATATTTTCATATCAATCATTCTTTTTCACAATTATTATGCAGCATATAGGCTACTTTGTTATATTTGTACTTTATATTTCTATCTATGTTTATTGTATTGGTTTTCAGTATTGGTCTTGGGTGAACAGTGTCTGGCTATGATTGCATTCTATCTCCAAGAGCAATCACATTGGAGACATGTGTTCAATACAATGAGTGGTTTGCCTCCGGCACTTGGGTCGTGATGTGTCCTTATTGATTTGGGGGGGGGGCCTCACAAGGCATCCAATGACCACTCCAATAAAGACCACTTCTACTGATTCAGAGTGTTTATTCTCCGAAACAGAGGAGTTACAGTGAAAAACATCATTCAGCCCCTACTAAAACATAGCACACTGTTTCCCCACAAAGACACACGTTTAACTTAACAGCCCATGGCAGTGTTTAAAGTTTCTAGGAATTTTAGAGACTGCTAAATCATAGATTATGCACTGACTGTAAACAACAACAGCACTGATAGTAAGAACTGGCTATGACATGTCAGATTACTGTATAGCCTACCAAATAAACTCAAATTACTTCTTAAACACGCCCTCTCTCCTTAGGCTCAATCCCTCCTCAGCCTCCAGCCCGCTTCCATTCATGTCTAACAGTCAAACACGCCATCTTATCTTTCTCCCACCTTCCAATCGTATTACTCCTCCTGCTTTTTAAGCAGCGTTTTGACAGTGCTGCTGTCATCTCGCATCCCACCACCACCCCATACTCCACCCTACATCTAGGGAGTAACTTACTGATTAGAGTTCTGTGGCGTTTCAGCTCAAGCTAGGTTTCGACCACCTTGGGTTAACACCACCCTCCGGATGTGTCACTCATCCGGGTCCACGACCACAGGTTGCCACACTGTAGCGGTGTCCACTTATAGTGCCTATAACCTTTACCGTTGGGCGCCAGACAGGTCTAACCCCTGCCAATGAAGATAAAAATACCTTTTTGATTTGGTTAATTAGGCCTATAGCTCCGGCATAAGACTGTACCACATAAGACAAATAATAATAATAATTTTCATTAGACAAATAATATAATAATTTTCATTAGACAAATAATATAATAATTTGATTTATAGGTCTGGACTAATGGCCAAGATAATTACTAGGTGAGTTTGATAACAAAGAAACACTCAGGAGTCATGCCCAATTCAGTCAAAATGTCCATGTATTGGATATTAGTCAAAATCATAAGAAAACTCTTAGAACACAAAACAATTCATTTACAGACCAGTTCGTTCACGCAGTTCAGTGCATTGGGTGAACAGGTATAGGCATTTGCCAATAGTTCCAAATGTCAAAGAGTTCGTGATGACCACCACGCAACTGTGTGAATGAACGAAAAAATAGAAAGTCTCTAACGAAAATATGTGTGTGTGTGGGTGTGTGATGCGAGAGTATAGGGAAAAAGAGGGGCGTTGGACTTGGGCTGGAGGGGTAGAGAGAGATATTTGGCTTGGGCTGAAGGGGTAGAGAGAGATGTTTGGCTTGGGCTGAAGGGGTAGAGAGAGCGATAAAGGCGCGTTTGGCCTCGGCTATGTGTCGCCGTCGTTAGGAAGCTTGGAGAGGGGAATGTTTGAGTCGGAGACGCTTGCGTCACAGCCTCGGACCAGGAGCGCAACCAACAGTGCAGCGTGTAATTTACCGCACCGAAGTCCGCGTTGGGTGAAGATGACCAGGTCGTAGACGTCCGGACTATCCCCGTTTCTCATCCATCCCGTGTTAGGTAACGTTTACTGGCGCGTTTTCAACTTCTCTAACTCCGGTTCACGTTCTCCTGCTCCTCACATCGGCTGCACGTCTTCTTTCAGGTAAACAACATTCAAACTCGCCGCTCTCACTTCCGCGTCATGACTTCGCACGTCTCCTGTCTCACATCTCACCAGGCCAACCCCCCACCGTATGACGTCTCACCTCTTATCCGCTATCAGATCCCAGATGAGCGCATCCGTAATTGACAGACATAAAGGGACAGGCGCACTTTTACCTGGCAGATTAAAGCCGCTCTGTCACAACACGCACCATGGTCCACGACCACAGGTTGCCACACGCACCATGGTCCACGACCACAGGTTGCCACACGCACCATGGTCCACGACCACAGGTTGCCACACGCACCATGGTCCACGACCACAGGTTGCCACACGCACCATGGTCCACGACCACAGGTTGCCACACGCACCATGGTCGACCACGACCACAGGTTGCCACACGCACCATCGTTGATGACTACGGGTTGACACCACCCTTTTCGGGCGTGCCAGCACTACATGGGCTTCAACAGCCTCGGGCTGGCACTACCCTCAGACTGACACTACCCTCAGGGTGCACCAGCCAGCATGGGCCGTGATGGCCTCGGGGGCCAGTCGCAGGGGAACCAACCAACCAGATCTCGAAGATCTCGGGGCTGATGCCTCCCTGCCGTACACACGTCAAATCAGCCTTCATAACGTCATTCCAAAAACCGATCATCGTCCTGTCTGCTATCAGTTGATAACTAAAAGCTCAAACTTGTTAATAAGAGGGGAAAATATAAAGGCAATAACAACCATCTATTTTCATCGCTTTGGCACATCTAAGATCAGCTGTGTGTACTTGACTGTGGCAGTTAGTGAGACCCCAGCTTGACATTTCATGCTGCGTGTGTAGGACGGGGCTTAGATGACAAATCCAGAATATAGCGTTTTTGACTTGGTTTTCCTCTGCGTTGCAACATTCACACATAATGGTACTTTTTGTTTATGCTAAGACACACCACTGTCCAGCAGTGTTTGCAACCCTTTTTTCTGGAGGAATCCCACCCACTGTGTCATGAACGTATTTTGATCATCATCTATGTTCGACTGCTGGTTAAAGTTATAGAAGAAGACCACAGAGTTGTGACTGAAATATAATAACCTATATATAATTGTTAGTGTGGTGGGTGGTGACTTTACTGTGACGGCCCCACCAACAGTAGATATTCAACAGTACAATATTCATAGTAGTATTTGAAATGTAACCATTATAGTGCAATGCCACAGCTCATTGGCCACGGTTGTCATTTAATGGTAATTAGCTGTTATTTCATTACAATCACCTGTGTTTGTAGATCAAAATATCTGTAATGGACTATGATGAATAGGGGAAACACTGGTGTTGGTGGATAGTGTGTGCAATGCAGGAATGAAACAAAAAGCACACACCCAAAAAGGTGCAGGTCATTGGTTCATGAAGACCGCACACACACATATTTGATTGGACCATGTTATGGAATGTATTTCAGTGCATGAATACAACCCGCTCCTCGCTGGCCAAGTGGGTGCGGTGCTTCAGCAGCAGCTGTAGATGGATGAGAGGGTTCCTTCCTCCTCCTACACCTCCTCCTCTGCTGCATCCCTCAACCCCCCTTCCCCAACCCCAGAGCTATGAGGGAGAGAGCCAATTCCAACTAATGATCCTTCACAAATTAAAAAGCTGCAGCCCCAAACCTATGGCGTCCTCTCTCTCCCCGATCCATCAGCCGCACGCCCGTCACACAGGTCCAATCTGTATGGAAACACACGTCTAAACCTGTGTTTCTGTTGTGACGCCCTGATAACTGAACACACACACACACACATGGCTACAGCCCCATCGCATCATCATCCTCCTCTGTGTGTGTGTGTGTGTGTGTGTGTGTGTGTGTGTGTGTGTGTGTGTGTGTGTGTGTGTGTGTGTGTGTGTGTGTGTGTGTGTGTGTGTGTGTGTGTGTGTGTGTGTGTGTGTGTGTGTGTGTGTGCGTGCGTGCGTGCGTGCGTGCGTGCGTGCGTGCGTGCGTGCGTGCGTGCGTGCGTGAAGACAAGGATACCAGAAGACCAATTGATCGTTAACATGATCACGTGTGATATACCGTTGACCGATATGAGTGTATAGCGGCAGCAGCATTGTATAGATATTATCCATGCAGAATTGAATTGACAAAGCTGTTTTTACTACTCCGACGCTGTGAGCGTGGTAGCATTGAGATAGGATGATAGACCTTTCAAATTGTAGGCTCTCTGCATTGAGGACAGAGGCCAGTAACTGGCGGTGACTTCTCTATCATCCCCAGAGCATTTATCAAGGCTGGACAGGCCTGTTTGCCTTCTCGTACGGTATCGGTCACGGAGACTTGAGAGTAATGTGCAAAGAAGCCTGGCCCTCTTCCACGTACCAGCACCCCCGAAGGCACAGAAAATCACCCACGTACTGCGCTGCGTCGCAACACGGCCGTCCCGCGTTCGACTCCCGGACCCGGTGACCTTTGCCGAATGTCTTTCCCCCGTCTATCTCCCATTCTTCCTCTCTCTCTCTCTCTCTCTCTACCGGACTGCCTGGTAGTAAAAAGCCAATAAAAACCTACCAAAAACATAATAAAAAATTTAATTTGTATCTTGAACTGTAGGTCTACATGTGGATAAAGAACTGCTCGCAACTAGCGACTACTCTGAGCCTTCGGAATGAATGTTCAGGATGAGTGACAGCAGTCAGGTTGGAGTATTCTGTCACCGTGACAGTAATGAGCCCAGTGGGGGAAAAGCCTGTTTCCGGTTGACTCCATAATGTTTTGTGGTGACTCTATTCATTCAATAATAAAATGTTCTACAGTATCTACTATCATCCTATCATGCACAGAAGATAGAGGTTGAAGTGAGGCTTGTCCACATGTACAGTACACTGTGCTGACATGTGCACATCTTGGACTGGGATGCGTGAATATTAAAGGCAACCAACTGGTGTTCAGCCTTGCGTTCAGCGTTTCTCTGATTGGCCACACGGCCACGTGACCGCGCTGCCGCGCGGCAGAGGGTTGCAGCGGCCGTCTTCCGTTGTAGAATTGTTTACATCAGGGTGAACGCTATTGTATTCGCAAATATGAGAGCCAGCAATTACACAGCTCCAGTTAACCTAATTTATACCGTAATGAATCATTAAAAAAATATACCGTTAACTGGAATATGTTGTTTCTTTACACATATGTTGGGATTATGTAATTGGTTTGTCATGACAAAACAATAAAAATCGCTACTTTACATCAGGGTGAACGCTGTTAGTAACGCTGCCACCACCCACTTCAATGACAGAGCTCTCATATTTGCGAATGCATAAACTATATCTTAAATTATGGCTATGTGTCTAATATGGCTGTCGCGAAGTCATTGATAAGCGACAGCCATATTAGACACATAGCCATAATTTAAGATATAGTTTATGCATTCGCAAAATATGAGAGCTCTGTCATTGAAGGGCTTCTACAACGGAGCACGGCCGCTGCTGCGTCAAGCCGGCGGCGGCGCACAGAAGCCGGGGACAAACCACTGCATCGCCCCGCTGGCGCTTCAGCAGCCTCCACGGGCGAAATAACATATAACGTTACAGCGTACAGTTCCACACTGATGTACAGTGACACCCAGAGTTTCTAGTTACAGTAGTGACGCGTGAATCGAGATAGTCCTAACAGTGTTTATTATTAAGAGTCAGATAGTCCGCACAGTGTTTATAGTCCTAACAGTGTTTATTAGTAAGAGTCAGATAGTCCTAACAGTGTTTATTATTAAGAGTCAGATAGTCCTAACAGTGTTTATTATTAAGAGTCCTAACAGTGTTTATTATTAATTTACGTCATAAACAAACTACCAGATTTATTTTGCACCAGGGAACTTGAAGGTTCCTGCCGCTTGCGCTCGCGGCAAAAGGGGGCGGGCTAGCGGCGTGGGGTCGTGGCCAATCAGAGAAAAGCTGAACACAAGTTGGTTGCCTTTAATATTCACGCGACTAGGATAGATAGCTTGTTTGGGCATGCTAACATAATGATTTGTGGAATGAATGACTCAATAGTTGCTGCATGATCGAACACTTTGGTATTTGTCCTAGAGCTGTGTGTGTGCGTGTGCGTGTGCGTGTGTGTGTGTGGGTGGGTGGGTGGGTGTGTGTGTGTGTGCATCCTCATTGGTATTGGGAATAAAAAAGTGTGTGTGTGTGTGTACCTTATTCACATGAAAAAGCAGGATCATTTCAAGACTCCACACTCACATGCATAGGCGCCTGGCCTTAAGAGCACGCGGAGCAGCTGCTCTCCCACTATTGAACTTGGGGGAGCAAGGGTATGATCTTGCTCCACCACTTTTTGATCATATGAAAAATATGATATACCCCCCCCCCAATATATAAATCTAACCATAACTACGTAATTTCAATCAAATTAATAATACGCAATGACACTTAATAACACGTTTTTAAGTTTCCAAAGATTGCGAACCCCCCCCCCCCCCCTGCCCCATTATGGTTTGATCCAGTTCCTCCCATCTCCAGCGCGTAGACCTTGGCGCACACACAGCGCTGCAGTCTGGCTGCAGGTAGGCTGAGTCAGTGTAAATATCAAAGCCCACAGAGTGTGTCATAATATTGGTGGCAGGCAGGCAGGCTTTTCCAGTAAGTTGTTCAAATAAAAGGATTATGTTAGACATAAGTTACTATTGAGTGGTAGTAGAACTTCTACGGTTCTACCACGCAATACAATAAAAGTGTTTCACGGTCCCGAATTGCGATCTGGTCATACGGTTTCCTCGAATAAATAATAATAACGTTTCCCTCTCTGGTTGGCGTTAGCTTTAGTGCTAGCCGCTAGCTAACGTTATCTAGATATGTGGTGTGAGCTGGATGACGTTGACTTCATTTCCAAACGTTAACGCTATCTATATGGCAGACGAGCAGGGCCGGATTAACGACGGCCGCGGCCCGTGGGCCTATAGTGACGAGGGGCCTCAATTTTTTTTTTTTTACTTTTTTTTTTTTTTTTTGAGATCGATGTCATGATTGTGCACTGCAGACTCAGGGAGGAGGCAGAGAAGGAGAGAAAGAGACACAAGATTTACAGGTAATGGAAATATATCTTTTTTATCTTTCTTATTAAAAACTTGGCCTATTTGAAAGGAGATTGATTTAATAAAAATGAATGAGCGAAAAATCAATATACAGTGTATATACAGTATAATATATTATTATTATAGTAATTGGCTATCATACTGCAATATAAACTGAGTTTTATAGTGAAAAGAGCAGCTTTATTGGTCAAGATTGAAGGCTCTATATTGCAGGAAATTGCACGTACAGGTTCATTAAAAAAAAAAAAAAAAAAAGTCTGCCATGGAGGGGGTCGTGCCGGACACCCTCCAAACCACCCCTTGCCTGTCCAAATTTTTTTTTAAAATAAAACAAACATTTTTTATAAAAAAAATATTCTTGCACCCCCACTTTCAACTATAACTAGGCGGCCATGCTCACATGTAGGGATGCACAGATCCAACTTTGTCAGTCCTGATACCGATCTGATCCATTACTTTCAATTGAACAGTATAGACTTGGACCATCATTTTGGGGTCATTGGACAAACAATATTGAGATATAATAAATTGTTCCCCATTAGAGAGAGTTAATGTGTCAAATATGCATCAAATCAAGTAAATTTGCTTTGGTTTCTGGCATGTTAGACGTGTTTCTTGGTATCAAAGTGGGAAATTCTCAGATACCGATATTAAATTTTTGCCTAATATCGGACCGATATCGAATACCAGTATCGGTATCGGTGTATCCCTACTCACGTGTGTGTGTGTGCCTGCCTTTGCGTGTGTACAGTATGTGTGTGTTTGTAAATAAAGCCCTCTCTGACTCTGATCAATCTATCCTGTGTATTCCATCATTGCCAGACGATGTTGTGCATTTAATGTTGTGTGTGTGTGTGTGTGTGTGTGTGTGTGTGTGTGTGTGTGTGTGTGTGTGTGTGTGTGTGTGTGTGTGTGTGTGTGTGTGTGTGTGTGTGTGTGTGTGTGTGTGTGTGTGTGTGTGTGTGTGTGTGTGTGCGCGTGCGCATCCTCATTGCTATTGGGAATAAAAAAGCACTGTATTCATCACACATGTCATTGCAATGAAAAGCACCATATTCATCACATAGTCATCATCTTCCTCTCATCTCATAAGACACGTGACACAACATTACAGTAGGTCCCTGTGTCTCATTCTCTCTTCTCGGTGCAAGGTCTGGCAGATATGATTCATCAGGTGAGCTCTGTATGAGAAATGTTAAAACATTGAATGCTGTACACCTGACTGAAATGTTTCAAAATCAAATGAAAGTGTGTCATGTTAATGAATGACTTATTACTGGAATCTGTTCAAATGAACACCTGGTGTGTGTGTGTGTGTGTGTGTGTGTGTGTGTGTGTGTGTGTGTGTGAGTGTGTGTGTGTGTGTGTGTGTGTGTGTGTGTGTGTTCTCCATTCATCATCCCAGAGGAGCAATGCAACACGCACAGAGCCTTCCTCTTCGCTTATCACAGGTTGATGTAACACGGAGGCATTACACCACTAACCCTCCTGTCTTTGGCAAAATCTTACCACTGCCCCTAGCGTATTGCATTGAACATTGACTGCTTGTATCCGTGCAAGAACCTGAGGGAAAACATACAAATCTCATATGGAGTGGAAAGAAAATGCTGATGTAAGGACTGACCACATTGCCGGGATGTTGCTAGCTAGCTAGCTCTGCGCTAGCGTTAGTTGGTTAGGGCAGTAATGGCTAGAAGGCATCCACGTTAGAGCCGGCTGCCTCTGACCGGCGGAAGAACAGCGCTCTGCGGTCCTGGAGAAACCTAAAAGACTTTATGAACGCCTGCCGTTCTTTATCCCTGACTAAATAAACATGGCCACCTGCTGCCAGCCTCTATTAATTCAGGTGTGCGTACAAAGTGATTGCTCTTTATTCAACTGTGCGAATCCACTGCTTGACATTTCTACTCTCTACCCTGGAACCAACTGTCTTCATCAGCTTCAACCACATAGCTGAATTTTCTCACTTGAAGAAATGTCAAGCATGGAACTCCATGGAAGCAAATCCTATTACTGCACATCTTAAGAAATAACAGAAGGCATTTAGCAGCACAGCCCAGGACCTACCCCTTCGGATATAATTCAAATACAAGACATACAGTACTTTGGAGATGCAGCTATTTTGAATGGTATAATCTCTCCCTGTTGAAGAGTGATGTGTGGGCTGTGGAGATGGCACCTCCGGGGGAAGAGATGGAGCTTGAGGGGAGTCCACTGGTCGTGTCTGGAGGAGGCACAGTCAAATAGCAGACGTGAGACACACAAGAGCTTGTTAAGGAGGCAGCTGAACAGATAAGACAGACGGTCCAGTCGAACACCGGTCTGCCCAGAACACATCCGGCACGACGGGCCCACGGCATGAAAGCTAGCCCTACAAGAATCACATGGCGCCGAACGACGGTAAACAAACACTTTATTCCTGAAGAGAGACAAGATCTGTCAAAGGATAACCTGCTCTGGGTTTCAACACTTCCGTAGATGTCTCTCAGAGTGTTGAAAGTGAGAGAAGCCATGTAACACACAGTGAGGCTATGGCCAGGTAGAGATGTGGGAGGTAAAGGCCTAGCTTGATTTGTTATCATCAAAACAATGACCGATTAGCTCTGTGGTGTTTAGTTTAGTTTATTCGGATCCCCATTAGCCATTGCCACAGGCATAGGCTACTATTACTGGGGTCCACACAAATCAATACAATACAATAAAATCAATACAATACAATTAATACAATACAATACAATAAAACAATACAATACACCTCAATAACACCTACAAATATTATATAATAAAATATCTAAGTTCACCAATCACACATACCCATCTACTCAATCATGTTTCAAGGCATATATGTTCACTTAAAGCATAACAATACATCTCAATACAATATACAAATATATTAAAAATCTAAGTTCAACAATCACACATACCCATCTTCTCAATCACCCACTATGTTTACTTAACTGACAGTACCACTCTTTCTTATATGATATGTGTGCAGTTAACATGGTCCCAAAAGCATGTTGTCCTGTGGGCAGGGCCGCCTCAGGGGGTGTGCGAGCAGTGCGATCGCACAGGGCCTCGCGGGAAGGGGGGCCCCTCACATTTTTTTTTTTTTTTTTTTTTGCGAGGCCCCCCTTCCCGCGAGGCCCTTTTTCATCACAGACCTAAAATTTAGTTTTGCTTATATGCTTATATATTTCACATTAGACACGTTCCTGGCTCTGAGGCTCTGCAGGCAGCAGAATTGGTTTCAATGAGTTACATTGAAAGTTACATTCAATGGGTTACAGCCAGGTAAGGTAGCGTCTGTTGAGTTCATTGTGTGTGTCTGTGTGCGTGCCGGGGGGGGGGGGGGGGGGGGACTGTGTTTATAGTCCTAACAGTGTTTATTAGTAAGAGTCAGATAGTCCTAACAGTGTTTATTATTAAGAGTCAGATAGTCCTAACAGTGTTTATTATTAAGAGTCCTAACAGTGTTTATTATTAATTTACGTCATAAACAAACTACCAGATTTATTTTGCACCAGGGAACTTGAAGGTTCCTGCCGCTTGCGCTCGCGGCAAAAGGGGGCGGGCTAGCGGCGTGGGGTCGTGGCCAATCAGAGAAAAGCTGAACACAAGTTGGTTGCCTTTAATATTCACGCGACTAGGATAGATAGCTTGTTTGGGCATGCTAACATAATGATTTGTGGAATGAATGACTCAATAGTTGCTGCATGATCGAACACTTTGGTATTTGTCCTAGAGCTGTGTGTGTGCGTCCCCCTTCCCGCGAGGCCCTTTTTCATCACAGACCTAAAATTTAGTTTTGCTTATATGCTTATATATTTCACATTAGACACGTTCCTGGCTCTGAGGCTCTGCAGGCAGCAGAATTGGTTTCAATGAGTTACATTGAAAGTTACATTCAATGGGTTACAGCCAGGTAAGGTAGCGTCTGTTGAGTTCATTGTGTGTGTCTGTGTGCGTGCCGGGGGGGGGGGGGGGGGGGGGGGGGGGGGGTGAACCGACTCATTGCCAGACGTGAGCGATTTGACTCACGCTCACGGCAATGAATCGGCTCTTATGAACGAGTCGCTCATGACCGACCCATCACTAGTGTTCTGAAGGGCCAGATTAACACTGAGAATATACGTTTTGTTATTTTATATAACTTGTATATTATTTATATATATAAGCTATATACCTTTAAGCCTCCGTTTAAATCATAGCATTACTCGCTTTCCTCATTGGACACCGCCCTTGGCATTGACGGCGCCAACAGTCGCGCCCCCCAGACAAGTTCAAAGACGAGTCCGGGCAAGTTGAGACATGCCCTTGGCCAGCGCATTGATTCCGGACAAGAGATTCGGTTGCGCCCTAGGAAGCACTCTGAGTATATATTGTAAAGGGCGCAAGCAGCAGCAGTTCGTCCGAAGTTAGTGTGCAGCAGTAACGTTCGTGAAGTGAAGTGAAGTGCGAAGTGAACCCAGTAACTAGTGTGAACCTTAGCAAGAGTGTGTGGACTTAACGTAATTAGTATCAGAACACGAGGTGAATCTAACAGCGGAACTATTGGACAATGTGAGCAGTGGAACCTACCCGTGGTGTATCGTTACGGATAACTAGTAGCTCCTTAGATACGACCTTGATATTGTAGAACCATTGTGGGCCTATTATAGTGAATTGTGTAAACGTAGTAACGTGGAGAAGAGCATCGTTAATACCATTGTCGTTTGGATTTAACTACACCTGAAGATCTGCATCGGGCTAGCTTCGAGGACGAAGCTAGCTAGCTATCATCACTGCCGTCGGCATTGGATTAAGAGCTATTACCCTGCTATCGAGCACTTGGATTACAAGGACTGGATCCGTATGAGACCCCCTTTCTTCAGTGACCAGCAGGAGTATCCGACTATACTTCAATTCCTCTGGAGCTTACCACTCCGTGGGGGAAATCACCAGTCTCCAGCTATACCCCTCGTTTGCCCCTTATCGCCATCTCACTCCATGCAGCGTTCCGGTCTAGTATTATTAACCTAGGAATTATTCCTTCCCACTGACTTTGATACTTTGACATTCTACTATCATTCGCCATAAAAGAGCAACGTACTAATTCTCAGTTGTACATTTGATATTGCTAATAAAATACTGTAAACGTTATCTCTTTGTCACCGTGCCGTCTATTGAGTGTCTGCCATATTTAACTGTCTGGCAAGTAATAATAATATTTAGTAGTGGTTTAATCTATCACAATCTTTAATACAGTCAGGGTTTTGTAACCCCTCAGTTACAACTAGCGTCTGACTATTTCGCACGTGCAGCATTGGAGCCTAGGTTATGCCAGCCAAGATGAAGAGGACATCGTTCGGCAGATGGACTGAAGATGAAAGTTGTTGCATGTTAGACAGTTCAGTCAGGCTAGCGTTTAAATCTCGCACAGGGCCTCGCATTTCTCCCAGGCGGCCCTGCCTGCGGGCTATTGATTTGGTGGGGGGGTTGCACTCTGAGCACTATAAGCATTAGGGGTGTAACGGTACACAAAAACCATGGTTCGGTACGTACCTCGGTTTTGAAGTCACGGTTCGGTACATGTTTTCGGTACAGTGGAGGAATGTTTGGCTCAGGGGTGATGTAGTGTGCAGTAACTAATTGTACTTGTAGGACTGTCAATGAATATTCTATATTGAAATTAATAATCGACTTGGGTTGAACGAACACCCGGCCCTTTGCACAAATAATATTTTGGGAATGGGTGAACTTGGAGTTTTGAATAAAATTCTGCACGCAAAACAATTTCTGTAGGTGCAGTCGTTGTATTCGTTCGGTACACAGCCTGAACCTAAGGTCCGGTACTGAAACGGTTCCGTACGGATACGTGTACCTTTACACCCCTAATGAGCATATAGCATCCTCACCCCACCTACATGTTAGCAAGCCAGAAAGAGTGACTCTAGTTCATCCTTAACAACACTTTCACTGCCACTCACGAGTATTCTCGGAATTATTAATATCTCGTTGAAAGCCACTCACGAGATTTCTCGGATTTTTTATTTATTTATTTATTTATTTTTAGCGATCTGAAATCATATTAGTATTAGTATACCCGAGTGCCGCCGGCGATCAGATGTGGAAAAAAGCGCCCCCTATCGTATCCCAGATGACATAAGGGATTTTGGAATGGACTCAATGAAAATGGATGGGGAAAAAAATCCTGTACTCCACATTTTCCATTCCACCCATGCAGCCGGAGTACCAGGGTTCATTCAGGGGGCTCTCAAGGGGTCCCCACACGGCGAGCGATTTAAGCCAGGCGACCGATTTTTTTAGCGAGCCGACAGACAGAATTGTATCACCTTCATTGTTATGAATGAGAGAACCCACACGGCAGGAGATTCTGAAGCGACCATCGCGCAGCTATTTCTGTCGCCTCGCTAAAAATCGCCTCGATCCTATTTTTTGAGGCGACACAGCAGGACAGTAGAAGCAGTACAGAAGTTCTACTGGTGTATCATTTGTACACCTTTAATGTATCATTCAATACATTCATTGATCAATAGCCTACGTATTATTACCATGCTACGTTATGTTCATTATTATTAACGGGAACAATTTAAATAACGTTAGTTTCAGAAGCTATAGTGGCCGCTTGTCATTAACTAATAAATGAACAATGCCCCACGATGCACCTACTAGTGTTTTAATACTCGGGTAACAAAATAAGTTGTGGATGTTGACAGAGTTTAATGTCCAGGCTGCGGCTGATGTAGTTTGTAAGGTTTATTGTCCAAAGAAAATTATCGTTGAGAATAAAACAGTTTGCGTCTTCCGTGAAAAAAAAACTCTCTTTCAGCAGCTGCATAACACTACTTGTCCAATCGGTGGCAGTGAACGTATCGTAGCGATCAGGCATGCAGTAATGTCAGGAAGAATGAGGAGAGGTTGTATTCGTATATGGTGGTTTAATTCCAGCTCAATATGGGTTTTACAGGTTAATACTCTCTCGTAACGCACAACACAGCTACTGCTAATTATATATACGCTCGCTTCACGACAAACTAACGTCCGGTCCCGGCCGGCGGTCCGTCCTCCTATATCTCCCGGGGGGAAACACCCCCAGCTAGCGACACATAGCTTATGCATCTCATTATACCTGAGAACGGTCGCCTCTGGTGTGGGGGGCTAAGCGATTGTCATTGAGCAACAGGCGATCACATCGCCAGGCGACGTCTGTCGCCCGCCGTGTGCAGACCACTTCAGCCCCGCGGAATCATGTGTTACACTGTACACACATTGGATCTATACACTTATCGATTTTTTCGAATGGTGATCAGGAATTGGAATATACCAGTTGGATACCATCTGATGTCAGGTAAGGAATCTATGTTATCAGTGTTAGGATAATCAGACTCATTTTGATGAAGATATAGGCTGTTTTGTGAAATGGGCTCTATCGGTTTTACTGAAAAAATCCATGAGGAAATGAACACGGCTATTATCAGCGCGCGCCTCGAATGGGCGTGCGTGTATGTATAATATTGATCATCTAGCGTTTATTTGAAAACGATTCATAAATAGGCAGACAAATATCAACGTTCTGGAATATTCCAGTAAAAGACGATTTTCATAGAATGCCCCAGAATGGACTGTTTTTTACCTCAAAACGGGTGCTTTTCAAAATGCTCTCAAACGGAAATTAAGCGATAAAAAACCAATCTGCCTTGACAGCACTGACTGGAAAAGGATTCTTTGATAAGCGACGGGCAGATTAGACACATAGCCATAATTTAAAACATAGATTAGGCGATATTAACGATAACATTAAAGTGGATGGTGGCATTGAAGCACTAACTCTGGCGCCACCTCGTGGCATAGAAAGTGTTAAGGGAATGAGGAAGGTGAGGCTTGTCAGAGTGTTCCCGTGGGTTGTAGCCGAGAAGATGTTTACTTGCCCATTTTAATGGTATTCATTTTGCTTTTTACACACCCATTACAGGCTAAAGTTACGCTAATTAGTAAAGACAAGCCTACAGTATAGCCTGATGACCGTTCTCTCCTACGCCAACGGATTAGACGTACAGTAACAGTACAAAATCCCTTCAGTCAGTAAAAACACAGACTTTAAATTAATACCAGTGATTGGAGGAGGAGGAGGATGAAAAAAACAAAGGTTTTTAAAGGCTCAACCAGTGATTATTGCAGCATAGCCCACTACTACATTAGTAGCAAAACGGTATTCTTTCTTTCATTGTTGCATCACTGGCAAAGCTGTAGCTGTCATAACAAACGGCAAATCCCAACTAGACATGTGCTCACTTATTTTGTTTACACCAAAGTTCCCTGTTAATTATTCAGAAGGGAATTAATTTGTTTCAATGTGTTACACACCTCTATCTCTCTCACACACATTTGTAGAGGGGCAAGAGGGAGGTATATATTCAGAGGTTCTTCCAAACACCTATCAAAACAACCAGGCTACATACTCTGTGGACTAATTGGTAAGAGCAATAGATAGAAGCCATAATGAATGGTTGTGGGAACCACCTAAAATGAAATGTATGATCCCCCAGTGTTTCCCCTAGGATCTTTTTCAGGGGGGGTGGTAGGCTACTAACTAACTACTAGTGTTGTCGCGGGGCGTGTGTGTCACGGATACGTGGTGTCAACAATGTCATCATAGACTCGCGCAGTAAGGCAGTTGTTAGTACGTCAGCAAAACGTCAGCAAAACAAAGGAGATGATTGTGGACTTCAGGAGGTCGGGGGTCAAGGACTACAGCCCCCTCAGCATCGACGGGGCACCGGTTGAGAGAGTCAACAGCTTTAAGTACTTCGGAGCCTACATATCCGAGGACCTGACATGGACCACACACATTGACAGTGTTGTGAAGAAGGCACGACAACGCCTCTACTTCCTCAGGCGCCTAAGGAAGTTCCAAGTCAGTCAGAAGATCCTTAAGAACTTCTATTCATGTACAATAGAGAGTATCCTGACTGGCAACATCACCTCCTGGTTTGGGAATAGCACTGCACAAGACCGAAGCAGACTACAAAGAGTGACACGTTCAGCCGAACGCACAATTGGAGGGGGGCTCCCCACCCTCCAGAACATTTACAACAAGCGTTGCAGGGGCAAGGCTAAGAGAATCATTAAAGACTCCAGTCACCCGAACAACTGCCTCTTTGAACTGCTGCGGTCAGGCAAGCGATACCGGAGTCTCAAGGCGAGCACAGAAAGACTCAGAAGAAGCTTCTATCCCCAGGCCATCAGGCTGCTAAACGAACAATGAACACTACACAACAACAACCATCAAACGCACATAGCACACACATCCACACGCACACACTCACTTTAAACAAACACACTGTAGCACCCACTCCCCACACTTTATATTTATTGATGAAGGATTGCACTACAACTCGTACACCTTACTGTAAATTGTACCTAAATTGTACCTCATCCCATTTCTGCTTTGCACTATATAGTACTGTACATTAGTACACTGCATAGTATTGTATATTATATGGTAACTCAGTTACGTCTATCCTGCATCGAACATTGTACATATGTCCATACTGAACACTGTGACCTCATTTTCTACTTTTCTACTTCTAAATTACATGATATACTATGTTATTTGATACTATCTTGTCTAGCACAGTCTCTGGAGCGTAACAGTAAGAAGCATTTTGTATGAAAGTATTCTGTACTTCTGTATGACAACTATTAAAGAAACTTGAAACTTGAAACTTGAACTAGTATCGATGCATTAACTGCATTTCTCTACACTGAGCTGAAATTAAACAATTGAACATACATTCATACAACATATAAATTAACTTATTTACAATTATACATACAGAAGTGACAACACACATATGAACTATTTACAATACAGGGAGGCACATACAACACTGATAACTATTTACAACCAGTGTCAGAGCGAGTGCACACTCAAGTTGTTCGGAAGAGTCAGTTTATCAGAGGAGCAGATTTTCAGAGTGAATTTATTAACTCACCCTAACTACGGATTTCAAACTAACTATGAAATCCGTTTTTATCTTTTCCTGTTTTCGGATTTCTCTGATTTTATATTTTTTCCTTTGGATTTAACAAAAAAAAAACAATACCAAATTATGTTTTTAACTAACTTTAATAACAGTACATCTGCAAACAGTGCCAGTATAGTTCAATGTTCAGTGCCAGTTCAGTTATGAGGTTTCTTTTTTTTTCAATTCAGTTCAATGCAGTTCAACTGCCAGTGCAGTGCAATAACTAAATAATAATGAAATAGTTAAATAATACAAAATAATAATTTGTTTAAAAGAAATCAGAAAAAAACTGTAACATTTAATTTATTTCAAAGAGATGTCCTTTAAAGGTTCATTCATGCCTCTCCCCATCTCTGCCTGACATCCCCATTGTGATACATGATGGTTAGGCCTTTGTGTTTTCCTCAGTGAGGGATTCTCTTTTGTCAGTCAGCAGCGTTTTCTACTTGCTGAAGCTTCTCTCTGTATAATTATTTATTTAGTTTAAATATCAACATTATCTGGCCATCCTCAGTAAATACTATCAAACTTTTTCATATATCAACTATCCAGTTTGTTTTTATAGTGTAACGTTTGGTTACGAGAGAGAGAGAGGGAGGGAGGGAGGGAGGGAGGGAGGGAGGGAGGGAGGGAGGGAGGGAGGGGGAGGGAGGGAGGAGAGAGAGAGAGAGAGAGAGAGAGAGAGAGAGAGAGAGAGAGAGAGAGAGAGAGAGAGAGAGAGACACACACACACTTGTTACGCTAGTCAGTCTCGGAATGGATTTGGCAGATTTTTTCTGCGTCTCCGTAGACCGTGCCGCGCCACCGTTTTTAAGTCGTAGTGAAGATTGATTTATATGAAAAAAAAGTTTTATGTACAAGGCAATGGTAGGGGAAACACTGTCCCCCACTCAATGATATGAGAGATGGTTATGAGTTGAGGGAATAATGATTCTTTGTTTCGAGGAACTGCACAGTGCATCCATCCAGTGGTCATTAACCGGTAGGGTTGCAAAGGGGGCAGAAACCTTCCGGAAATTACAACCCTGCACTGTGCATTCAATGTGCAGAGCACTCCTCCATCACATGTACAGGTCAACACTGATCTCTCCACACACAAGCACACATGAGCACACACATACACACACACAACACACATTCTACACTCGCTCACACACAAACGCACCACAGGTCACTTTAAACACTTTAAAGGAAGGGGAAAAATAAGAAGGTCACTTTAAGGAAAGAACTTGTTGTGATTATTGTATAGTATAGTTAGTACTAGCAAGTATAGCATAGGGACATAGAGTAAAACTGTATTGTATAGTAGTGTACATAGGACCCAGTGTCTTTCATTCGTAGCTCAACATTGTCCTTTTATCTCAGGATTTATTACATGTCTATTTTATCATGTCAATGACACTATGTAACAACCCATCTACATACACTGCACAGACATCCACATGTACACACTCACTTTAAACAAACACTCACCTTATCACTCACTTTAGACACTTTAACACACTTTATATGTATCTATTATTAAAGAGATTTGCACCACATGCATACCTCATTTACACCCTACCCCAAGTTTTGTACCTCTGCATTCTACCTCACTGTTACTCATTTTACTCTGTATTGTATATTGTATATACTGTATGTATATTGACTTTACCTACTTTTTTTAACGTACTTTCTCTTTACTGTATGTAGCACACTCACAGGGACTCATACGAAACAAGCATTTCATTATAAAGTATCCTGTATTTTGTTCTGACAAATAAAAACAAACTTGTCTATTTTATGTCTACTTTACCATCTTCTACTTATTTTATTTACTATTGTATTCTTGCACAATCTAAGCGGGCATGGCCAACCGCATTTCACTGTATGCCCTGGTATGTATGTGATAAATAAACCTCTTGAATCTTGAATCATTTCTAGGATAGCATTTAATTCAGTAGTACGAATTCAGTAGAATTACAACCCTCACTGTGCACAGAGCATTCTTCCATCGCCTGTACAGATGACTCTCAGGATCTCGCACACGAATGCAGTTTTATTGAGCCTACCATAATATTAGGCCTCCAATGTAACGCTTTGCACACATTCACTTAGTTATTGACATCTAATCAGTTTGACTGTGTCCTCCAGTGTACCCCTATGTGTACCCATATGCCCTTAAGCGTCTTTGAGCATTTGGAAAAGCGCTATATAAATCCAATGTATTATTATTATTATTATTATTATTATTATTATTATTATTATTATTATTATTATTATTATTATTATTATTATTATTTATTATTATTATTATTATTATTATTATTATTATTATTATTATTATTATTATTATTATTATTATTATTATTATTATTATTATTATTATTATTATTATTATTATTATTATTATTATTATTATTATTATTATTATTATTATTATTATTATTATTATTATTATTATTATTATTATTATTATTATTATTATTATTATTATTATTATTATTATTATTATTATTGTTATTATTATTATTATTATTATTATTATTATTGTTGTTGTTGTTGTTGTTGTTGTTGTTATTATTATTATTATTATTATTATTATTATTATTATTATTATTATTATTATTATTATTATTATTATTATTATTATTATTATGTTGTGTTACTTATAGCTGGAGGAAGGGGTGTAGGTGAAAGAGTAGCAGCAGGGATTGTAATAGCGATTACTATTAACATAGTGTTATGTTTTATGTTTCATTAACAGGTTCAGCGCCAGAGGTCGCTGTGGGCGCATGGCCGTGTGTGCCAGCGCTTTGTTCAATGGGGATAAATGCTGGTGTTTGCAGTGCTAAAACTATATTAAATATTATAGCTATGGATCTAATAACATAGTCGATTGTCATTGAGTTTCTTCTGGTCAAGATGCAAAAAAAAATAAAAAATCATCCATACATTTCCGTTTTATACCGTGGTGAATGAGTATAGTTTTAGAGTGATTCTGTGTAATCCCAGGAAACGCCGCCAAACAGCGTTTTACTGCATTTCATTATAAGTTTCAAGTTTCAAGTTTCAAGTTTCAAGTTTCTTTAATAGTTGTCATACAGAAGTACAGAATACTTTTATACAAAATGCTTCTTACTGTTGCGCTCCAGAGACTGTGCAAGACAAGATAAGTATGAAATAAAATAACATAGTAAAATTAGAAGTAAAAAAAATGAGGTCACAGTGTTCAGTTTAGACATATGTACAATGTTCGATGCAGAATAGACATAGTTACCATACAATATACAATACTGTGCAGTGTACTAATATACAATACTATATAGTGCAAGGCAGAAATGGAGAAATGGGACGAGGTGCAATTTAGGTACAATTCACAGTAGGTGTACGAGTTGTAGTGCAAATCCTTTATCAATAAATATAAAGTGTAAGTGTGTTTGTGTGATCTAAAGTGTGGAGAGTGGGTGCTGCAGTGTGTTGTTTGTTTGAGTGAGTGTGTGCGTGTGGGTGTGTGTGCTGTGTGCATTTGATGGTTGTTGCATAGTGATTATTGTTCGTTTAGCAGCCTGATGGCCTGGGGATAGAAGCTTCTTCTGAGTCTTTCTGTGCTCGCCTTAAGACTCCGGTATCGCTTGCCTGACCGCAGCAGTTCAAAGAGGCAGTTGTTCTGGTGGCTCGAGTCCTTAATAATTCTCTTAGCCTTCCCCTTGCACCGCTTGTTGTAAATGTTCTGGAGGGTGGGAAGCCCCCCTCCAATTGTGCGTTCGGCTGAACGTGTCACTCTTTGTAGTCTGCTACGGTCTTGTGCAGTGCTATTCCCAAACCAGGAGGTGATGTTGCCGGTCAGGATGCTCTCTATTGTACATGAGTAGAAGTTCCTAAGGATCTTCTGACTGACTTGGAACTTCCTTAGGCGCCTGAGGAAGTAGAGGCGTTGTCGTGCCTTCTTCGTGCCATTCCTCGCCTGGATCAATAATCAATCTGAAATCAACGCTAGATTATCGGTATTATGTTTCATCATCCATGCATGAAAGGGTGGGGGGGAGAGGTTGTTTTTCTATGCTTCGATCGCCACCAACGGAATACGCTACACAATACATAACATTACAGACACACGCTCCGATCGCGGGGAAAGAATTATCGGATCAACGCAAGATTGATAACATATAGTCCTTACCTTGTCTATGATGTACTGCAAAAAGAATAATCCGATTATCTGATTGCCATTCCAAATACTGATCGCGATCGTGTTTCCAACGTAATCCAGCATTGAACATGAACGGGGGGGGGGGGGGGGGTGACCCTCGTCGATGCACCCGTTATAACCGCTTGTCTGACCGAGTATTTAGACCATGCCCGCACGCCGCAGCTCGGCCCAGACAACAAGCCACATAGTTTCAAATGGAGTGCAATAGCGGCCGCAAGGCGTTAGGCGGCGGTATTGGACGTTTGCGATCTCAGACCCATTCCCAATGATAACATCAGGCTGGATGGATGAATTATGAATGGAAATATAGAATAAAAGAAATAACGATGAGTTAACCCGAAATATGTCGGGTCTGGCGTCAAATGTGTTAACACAACACAAGGATTCAGTCGGTGGCATCACTGGAGGACATATTCAAACTCATTAACTCACAATTACTGTCAGACTAAATTAATGTGTCTAATACTGTTTACAGTTTTGGTATATGTGTGATATTATAGTTATTTCTAGTCATTTATTTTATTTCTGTTAGAGGGGCTTGCAATTATGTCTGCTTATGATATGGTAAAATGTTTCTATCTACATATGACATGGCCTGTGAAAAGAATCCTTATATTTCCATTTTATTCTTGTTAATTCCCCTATATTCCCTTTAATTGCCATGGAATTAAAGTTTCTTCCTTTTTGAATAGTCCCAAACTGTTCCTGGTGATGAACTCGCTTAGGATCTGTTAAGCAGAGGCAGGAGATACGTGCAGGCATGCCGTTCTAATGCAGACTGAATACAGTAATGTCTGTAACAACAGTCTCTGGGGCTGGAGGACAGGAAGAGGTCCAAGCTTGTCTCCATCATGAACAATGTCTCACTCTAATGTGATGAACTGGCACAGCCAGGAGCACCCTGAGTCACAGGCACATCCCTCCTTGATGTTTCAGGGAAGGTTTCAGTGTTTTGGCCAACTGCCATCTGTCTCAGCATGGGGCTAGACTGATTCCTCCCCCCTGTCCTGTTTCTTCCTCAGAATATCACACGTTCTTTTCTACACAAATTGGCTCTGTTTGTAATTCAGTAAATCATGCACCATTGCACACTCGCATTTCATGTTCAATAGTCAGTCAAAAGAAAATAGGCATTGTTTTGCACAAGTATACATGTGTACATCATTTTCTGACATGGAATCATCCGCTTGTTTCATGCTCCCTGTGCATAACTGGGTACATACGGTATGTTCTGTGTTAGATGCAGCCTTTTGTCACTTGTACTTGCTGCATAATGTTCTCTCGCACACTGCTCTGCAAACTTGTTGAATAGATTAGTCATAACTAGGGCTGGGTATCAGAATTTGCTACTTTCATGGTATTGATCGAATTGCTTCAGTACTAGCAAGTATCGGAAAATGCTGTGGTATCCAATGATATGTCACATTTTGATATTAATTTCATCAGTGTCAGTGAGCCAATAAGCATGTTTGTTTCAAGATATAACATTTCTTCTGTTCAACCACACACAGCACACAACTCAATCGATTTTACTGCAGTCGATAGGTAAAGTGACAAAGTTGTTCATTGTGCATATAACGCTGCACAATAAGATAAGCTAAGATATTTCTTTATTGATCCCCTTGGGGAAATCCTGCTGGCTCCTGTAAATACTGTATACCAGTATGTGAATAGGAATATGATGCACCTTCTCACTTTGCTAAGGCACCTATTTGATCATATTCATATTTTATTGTTTTATGTCCTCACCTTTACCTTTAAACATTCTTCTCTATCTGTTGTTGTATAGTGATAATAAAGGTGTCTCTTATTTCATCTTGACCCATGATTTTCAAGAATTCGTAATTTTGCGCTAGGGAAAAAGTTAGTTTCTCCCTAGGGTATACAGGATATTCAGATCCAGTTCTGAGATTTAGCAAAATTTTCGATTACAGTCATTTAATCACATTGCTCACTGATTGTAGCTTTAAAAGAAAAATATTGGTGACAATAAGTTCTGGTGGGTGTTTTCTTTTCATTTGAACACCAGTCCTTTTATTTCCACAAGAATTGTCCCAACAATTAACACCTTTCTTCATTAATCTATCTATGATCTACAAGCAGTGGCGGTGGGGGGGAGGGGCTAGCAGGGGCTTAAGCTCCCTCTGAAAAAGGCTTAGCCCCCTCTAAGCCTCCCCTCCCAGTTATGTTTTTTATTTTATTTATATATAAAATACATTACGAATTCCGTTATATTGGACATTTGTATTAATTATATCAAGCGAAGAACTCAGTGTGTGTGTGTGTGTGTGTGTGTGTGTGTGTGTGTGTGTGTGTGTGTGTGTGTGTGTGTGTGTAATGACAACGATGTTGTCAGCGGGAGCTTGGTGCTGGATTTTGCGAGAGCATGCAGCACAGTGCAATACTCCAATTCAGCCATTGCCAATTCAGCTGTTGGGTGGGGGGCGCTGCTGAGCGGTCCCCAGACCGGACCTGAAAACACAGCTGGCTCTGCGGCTCTGCAGCTGCATGCTCTCGCAAAATCCAGCACCAAGCTCCCGCTGACAACATCGTTGTCATTACACACACACACACACACACACACACACACACACACACACACACACACACACACACACACACACACACACACACACACACACACACACACACACACACACACACACTCACAGACACAGACACAGACACAGACACACACACACACACACACTGGAATGTAGGGTCTTCTTCTTCTTTCTAGTTTAATGTATTGGGTCGCCGTGCCCAGTTGACTACTGCTCTCATGGTGGCTGTTACCGTGGTGAATGAATGGTGCATGTCAGAAATGTAGTCATATTATTATAGGCTATGTTTTCGTTGTCCTTGTGGTTTGTCATTATCTGATATATATATATATATATTTCGTTGCTATACCCTTTGTAGAAACGAAATCTTAAATATTACACCTTTTCTTTGGTTACTTTTCTTTCAAGCGTTGTTTTAAATTGTAATCATACTGACTGAGCGACCTTTTACGCACAAGCGTCAGATTACCACCCCCGATATAATGTCGAGCTTTATTGGGTTATTGGGTGCTTGCATTGGTGTATAACGCTAAACATTTAGTAACGTGCATTTTCAATGATGTAGCCTATATTAGCCGTTATTTTGTTTGTTATTGTTTGTCGCATTAAAATTCATTAGCACCTTCTATAAACAATTGATCACATCTGAAATGCTAGTAACAGGCTGATACAAAAGGTTCCACCAAATATGTGGTAATGTAGGGTAGGTTACAGTAGGTTAAGACGACTAACGCCGATAGCTGCTACTCATGCATGCAGGGTGTCATCCTACATTGTATCTGTTATTATTCAAAGCATTCATTAATCCTGCGGCAGACCTGTGCGGCATTGGGAAAGAAAGACAGTGATGAAAGACAGACGTGAACACACACTTCACAGAAGAGGCCTTGTGCTTATTGTCTGTCTCCTGAGTCCGAAAGAAAGAAGGTTTCACCAAATGGCCAATAATATCTGTATCACCAACATATCTATCTGATTCATTGATCTTCTCTGTAGCTCATAGGGAACATATTATGCATGAGCGCTGTTGTGCCACGTGTGGAGCGTGCAGAGCTTTCACAGAAAATGGATAATTGCAGAGGACATGTGGGGAACAGGCTCTTGGTCTTTTACCTGACCTGACCTGTCGGACGCATTAATGGTGGCTTCAACCATGTTAAGCTATCCAAAAGCCTGACTAACTTCACCCAGTATGTGACCTGTAATACAATCACTGGACCTTGTACCAGGCTTGTACCAACATATGGCTCATTCCCACTGTACTGTACATATTTTATGTTTAATAAAAATAATATGCAATGTGAGATGCAAAGATTTGTCTAACTCTCCTCGCTGAAGAGGTAAGATGGAAATATTCTCAACTCGAGTGAACGTCTGTTCGCCTCCATTCACGTCTTTCAATTATCATTCCGGTGCCGGTGCGACTAAATCGCAGATCAAATAATGAATTAAGATCCATCCTATTTTTTTGCCTTAAATGTTATCAGATCACATCTTAGTGAACCATTTAGTGATAGGATGATTTCATTCCCCATAGTTATGCTAATTTTCCAGAGACGGATGGGTATGCGGACATTGGAAATAACATTACTTTGTAGTGGGCACTTACATGGACACTTACATTGACTGAACATAATTCACCTACACTGTCACTTTAAGGACACTGGGGATTGTGGGTAGGTGGGTCGGCCATATTATGTATGTTTGGTTTGTTGTGGTTGTTACACTATGCAAATAAATGATACACTGATGTGTGGTCAAAGAAACCTACGCTCTCTGACCGCAAATCCTATAACTTCATCTATAAATAAATACAATATAAATATATAATATAATATATATATATTTATATTTATATATATATATAAATAATATATAATATATATTATAAATACAACATGCTTAGAGATTTGCAGTGCGAATGGCATTCACACAAGTTGAAAATATTTCTCATTCTCCGGAGACGGATTTGAATGAGTTTCAAAGCCTTGTTGATAACAAGATGAACGGAGGGAGACGTGAAATCGTGAATAACGATGTTTAAATACTTTTTTTTGTATCCTATTTTTCAATTTTTCTCCCATCCCAATTCCACTGTGCCAATTCTCCCCTCCCCTGTCTTGAACGTTGCTCGCATATGCCCCCCACTGGCCAGTTGTAGGGAGGATAGAAGCCTTGCATCACGTGTCCCCTCCTATACACGAGGAGGCAGCCTGTCACATATTTTCACCTGCCAGCGCGGACTCTCATTGGCGAGGTGTAACGTGTGGGACGCTCACACTACCCCCGCTATTTCCTGTCTCTGCTGTGCAGGCGTCCCCAACCGACCTGTAGGAGTCGCTGTCCACAACATCCAGATTACCACCCATCGACTTCCACCCGCTAACTTGCCAATTGAGTTAGTATGACGGCTGGCCCAAGCCGGAGGCAACGCAGACAGCCGGAGTCGAACCCGGTGTCTCTTGCGTTGGTGACGAGCGCAATGTCCGCTGCGCCACCCAGCCGCCCCCGATGTTTAAATACTTGACCTGCAAACATTTCACCCGCTTAGTTCATACATTCTACTTGTAACAAGAAAACATTAAAATGAATAAAATAAAAAGATAAGAATAAAAAGAAAGGTTTAAAACATAAAAACATTTAAAATGAATAAAATTTAATTAAAAACAAAACTTAGGAGCAGATTAAAAAACAGGCCCTAGTGGAAGACAGAGGCAAATAGATGGGTTTTAAGGCTGGCCTTGAAGGCAGCAATGGAGACTGAGGCCTTGATGGACCCTGGCAGCTGATTCCACAGGCGCGGCCCCAGTGTGGAAAAAGCATGTGCGTAGTGGTAGTGCGGTGAAATACCACAAACATCAACATGGGCTGATGTTGACTGACGTGACGTGTGTAGTGATGATTTCCTTTGACCAATCAACGGTCTACAGTATGGGGTTGCAGCACGGTTATGGTGTTTTGTACCTACTCCTGAGCCGTAGCTAAATCAGCACAAGATGGCGCTGCTCCGCACAGGTCCGTTGGAAGTGGAAAAAGACGAAACAAATTAAAAAGCAGGAGCATGGATTTCAGCATGGCACAGCAAGGTAGTGGAAAAGCCCCAATACAAGCCTGTCATCAAGAGACAGCCAGCCACCACGAGGTACAGTATGTCCCACAGTGGTCTGAGGATGTCGAGGAGGAGCTGAGGTCGTGCTTTATTACAATGGACTGGGACCTCCCAACAATAAGCCCTGGATTTATAAGGACATTAAAAACAGGGTAAAGAGGGATTTCATGGCGGGGGACACAGAGGGGGCCAAGGTCTGTCCAAAAGAAGCTCAAAAAGGAACTTAGAGCAGCCAAGGACAGCCTGGAGGCTAGGCTGCAGGCCAACAGCCCCAGAGGGGTGGGGGGATGACTCGCTGGACCCCCTGCGGTTTGCATACCAGGCATATATTGGGGTGGAGGATGCCATTATCGACATGCTCCACAGAGCCTACACACACCAGGAGAGACTGTACAGCACAGTGAGAATCATGTTCTTCGATTTTCATATGGTATGTATAGTAATATGTTTGAGAGAAAGGATATTGTCACTTTCTGATTTTAATACCACTTGGTTGTTTTGTTTGTAAATGTATTATCTATTGCCATGTTTATATATTAAGTGTGGACCCCAGGAAGAGTAGCTGATGTTCTTGTAAATCCTTATAAATCATTCTCCAGCACCTTTAACACCATCCAGCATTTGCGGCTACCAGAGAAGCTCACGGTGATGCGGCTAGACCCTGGCCTGGTCGCCTGGATCACTGACTACCTCACCAAGAGACTACAATACAGCGCCCCCCACAGAACTGTGCTGTCACCCTTCCTGTTCACCCCCTACACCTCTGCAGCTCTGACTTCTGTTATGATCGACTTCTGCTATCAAGTACTGTATGTGCCACAGACAGAAGTTCTCAGACGACTCCTCCATCATCGGTTACATCACGGACAACAACAGGGATGAGTAGAGCCCTAGTAAAGAGCTTCACAGGGTGGTGTGACAGCAACCATCTCCAACTCAACATCACCAAGACCAAGGAGCTGGTGATGGACTACTGGCAAAGCAAGAAGAGGCCCCCAACTCCCTGATTGGTGGAAATGGTGGAGATCCACAAGTTCCTGGGAGTACACTTGAACCATAAACTGGACTGGTCGGACAACACAGAGGCCCTCTACAGGAAGGGACATAGCAGGCTGTTCTTCCTGAGGAGACTCGGGTCCTCTTTGAGAGGCATGCTGATTGCTAATTGAAAGACAGATGTGTGTGTGTGTGTCTGCATGTGTGCAGCTGTCAGTCTTCTTCTCTCCATTGGGGGGAGCCAACAGGCAGGAACATAGCATCCATTGATCACCATTCCCCTCAGCCCCTTACAATATATATCTTATACAAATAAAACAATATATATATATTGTATAGAAATGAATAAACGTGGACTTTAGGTGATAGCCTAATCTACCCTTTTGTTGAACTAATTCTAATTATTAATCTGGACCTTCAGAACAGGCAGGGTCAGGCGGCTAAGTGGCGCAGTGGGCAAGGCGCTCGCCACTAACGCAGGATATGCTGGGTTCGAGCCCAGCTCTCGCCGTTGCTACCAGCTTGGCTGGTCGTTCATACTAACACATTTAATGAATGAATGAATTTTTATTCACACACACACGATACATTTTACATGCGAGTATCCTCATGTGATAACATGTCGCAAATTGTGTGCATGTGCCAGGTCTCCCAAGAAGCTATTTAAAGCTTTTGGAGGGAGCCTGAACACAGATACAAACAGAATATGAACAACAAAACAATAACAAAAAAAATAAAAAATAACAAAAAAAACAATACAACGTGGGTAGCTTTACACACCTACCTACTAACTGACATATAACAGAGATACATAATACAGACAATTTTATTCCTAAGTTATAATTTTAATTAGAGATATGATTTTAGCAGTTCCTCTTTCAGTGATTTTTTAAAGGTTTTAAAGGTATTAGTCATTTTTAGATTTTCATCAAGCTTGTTCCAGGGCCCTATTCCCCGTACCTGGTTCAACTAAGTCGATCAAGAGTCCCATTATCCAGATTCAATTAACCCGATGTTTGAAGCCGGGATTTTCCTGTTCCTCGAAGGTGGATTCAGTCTCGTTAACTCGAACCAGACTTGAGACCCAGGATAAGTGCGCACGGCCGCTTCAGTTGAAAAGCCAGCACGTATCGATAGCAGAGATCCTGATTTTCTAACGGCATTGATTGATTAATTGATTTAAAACTTTATTAACAGATTGCAGTACGGCTCAATAGCCTCGCCGACAAGTTAAATGCATAATCTATAGGCTAATTTTAAGTCCCTCATTACCCCAATCAATCAGATTATATTTCTTTAAACTTGCCTGCTGGCAGTAGGTTTATGGATTGAATAATCAAATGAGATCTTGCTAGCGAAAATAATTAGTTCAACAGAATAAGGATACGGCTCTCTTACCCATTGATTGATGTATGGTGGATCTTTTACTTATCTGCACTGTGGTGTGACGGTTTGTGGTTTTGACTTTCACGCAGACGGCCCGGGTTCGAATCCCACTTCTCCTAGTCTTTTCCTTCTTTTTGCAATGTAGGAATAATTCAATTTGGTGCACGTTGAGAGCTATATAAAGAATGACATCCTCAATGCATGTAGATTTATAATATTTTAACTTAAAACTAGGCTACTTTTGCGTATAATCATTAATATTATATTCCAAAAAAAATAATATTGGAAACGCGGGGTTTCGAACACCGGTCGCCCGGTTGCCAGGATTCAGCACTAGCCGCTGCGCCACTGTGCCAGACGGGATATATTCATTGTTTATCCATTAATGGACGAGAGACCCGTGTTTAGAATATTTTCTTTTGAATGAAGTTTTATCTCTTTATTCTCAAATGCATTAATGTGACGTCAACGGCTCATTCAATTTCTCAAATCCGTCAAACAGCGCATCTCATCAGACATTTTAATCCCAGTTACAATATCACACAAAAACCACAATCCACGCATAGACACTTCAATTTTATGCTTGAATGAAACACAATCCGGGCGCTCCGTTAAGCAAATCTACAGCGGAGAATATATGAAACTAATCAGAGCCAAACGGCCGATAGGTTTCATTCATTAAAAATATCCCCGCGGGATTCACATTTGCAATGCGCCGTTATTAAAATAACCACATGCAGCGTGTATCGCGACTCCGAGCGCCGTATATGACGTGCATTATTTTATTTAGGACAAAGTAAATCTATAGGCTCAATATGATTTATTATCAGCATTTAGTTCTATTATTATACATTTCAAAAGCCCCCTCTAGGGAAAACGAAGCACAGAAACATAATTCAGAATGGTATAAATGGGATCTCTAGACTGTGAGAATCATTTCAGGAAGCGAGCTGTCATTTCTTTGCGGGGGCGTGGCCATGGTTCATCCGGCTAACTGAAGTTAACCCTGCTCTCGACCAGGCTCAAACTTTTTGATCTGTTGTCATGGTGATTTGGACAATCGAGCGTCGGGGAACAGGAAGGTCCGGCTTAAGTCAGGCTAGACTGGAAATTATCCGGCTAACTCAGTTATCCAGGTACGGGGAACGGGGCCCAGATCTGTGGACCCTTGCATGCTATGCTTAGGCTAGCACAATTTAGCCTTCTCCTCTTGCCAAATATAAGATGCTTGTTTCTTGTGTTGTGGATGTGCAGTGGTTGGCAGACTGGGACAAGCTCAGACAGTCTGTGATTCATGTTGTTGACAACTTGATACATAATTGATGCATTTTGATGAATGTTAAATTCAGCGAGCCTCAGGAGACCAAAGCGATGGAAAAGAGGCTTTGAGGGCGCTCGATACCCGGACCATTTGGCAGTGTTAGGGGTGGGAAAGCTGGTGGGTGGGGATTGGACGTTGTGGACGGCGATTCCTACAGGTCGGTTGGTGCGCCTGTACACGTGTATCACTTCCGCAACGGATTTGATTTCCGGGGTTGGCCTGATTGGCCGCGACGGCCACGTGACACGCCGCGGCCACGCCCGATGCGGCAACGCCAGAGGCTGCTGTGTTTCACTGCCGCTTTCCCACTTCAAATTGTCGCGCCACATCTTCTGAGTGCAGAGCTGTTTAATCACTTTTCCCACTGCGTTACCAGTGGCGCGACGCTGGAGTTCACTTCGCCTTTCACATCGCGCCGCGCTTATGCCGTCTAGCACAGTCTCTAACAGTAACAGTAAGAAGCATTAATGTTGCTGAATTAAAGAATGAATAAGTTAAACGTGTCAATTCAGCAGTCAAAGTGTACTGTATAAATCTAACGGCCGACGTACGGCTCTCTTGTCCATTAATAGATATATAATGGATATTTTATTTATCTGCCACCGTGGTGTAATGGTTAGTCCTCATACCTCTCACGCGGAGGCCAGCCGTGTATAGGTGTAACAGACTGACAGCCAATGAAATGGGTGCATTTGTCACGCTGTCCAAGGAGCTGAACTGCTCTCGTGCAGCCGTGTTCGAATCCCGGTCGGGGCAAAAGCCTGTCATACATTATCAAAGATAAACAGCTATGTTGAATCAATAAACATGAATATCACTAAATAAACATGAATATTGCACAGATTTAGATTATAATAGTAAAGCTATTATAATAGTTCAATGGTTGTGATGGCAAAGTTTGCGTCAGGTTCCTTACTGTATATTTGCATATCGTATGTCACAAATGTAACAGTACTATATACCTGTATGTCATAAATGTCACTATGAATTGAAAATGGGGGACCCTGATATAAACAAGACAAATGTCTTTCTCTGCTCTGCATCCCCTTAAACATTTTGTGTATTGAGCCGTACTGTATTGTACCCAGTGGCGGACTGGCCATCGGGACGTTCGGGACGAATCCCGATGGGCCGGGACCAAAGTGGGCTGGTCCAAAAAAAAAAAAAAAAAAAAAATTTACTTTTTTTTTTTTTTTGGGCCAGTGTGTGGGCCAGTGTGTGGGCCAGTGTGTGGGCCACTAATGTGGGCCGATGTGTGGGCCAGTGTGTGGGCCAGTGTGTGAGTCGGTGTGTGGGCCACTAATGTGGGCCAGTGTGTGGGCCGGTGTGTGGGCCAGTGTGTGAGTCGGTGTGTGGGCCACTAATGTGGGCCAGTGTGTGGGCCGGTGTGTGGGCCAGTGTGTGAGTCGGTGTGTGGGCCACTAATGTGGGCCAGTGTGTGGGCCAGTGTGTGGGCCGGCAATAAAACAATAAACAAGTTGCATAAACTAAATCAGATTAAAAATGATCACAGTTCTGGTTTGCCTTAAGATGCAGTTTAAGATGGGTCTTGAACATGGAGTATGTAGGGCACTCTCTAATCACAACCGGCAGGCTATTCCAGTAGTTACCACTTTTAACAGAGAACACAGTTTTTGCAATGGTAGTATACCGAAAAGGCACCTTACAGTCCCCTCTACTGATGGCCCTGGTGGTAATGCCAGTGTCTGCTTTCTGTTGGATGAACTCATTCAATGGGGGAGGGGCAAGTCCATGCAGAACCTTGTACATGAAGCAAGTATATTTGAAAACTTGGAAATTCTCGAAACTTAGCATGTTATGTTTTTCTAAAACATTACAGTGATGAAATTAAATTGGTTTCCTATCAAATACTTTTATGGCTTTTTTGTAGAGTAATTATATTGGTGTAAGAGTAGTGACATATAAAAGAGACCAGTTGATAAAACAGTAGGCCTACTCGATGTGTGATAAAATCATTGAATGCAGAAACATCCTTGCAGCATTAACTGGCAGGCAGGGCCTGATCTGCCTGAAGTTTTCGATGTTAAACTTGACTGTTTGTCACTTTCTTCACATGACTTTTTGAAGGTCAATGTAAAGTCCAATGTGACCCCAAGATACTTGAATTAATGTACAATGTCCAGCTCCGCCTCTCCCAGAAACACATTAGAGTGAGTGACCTCTACTGGTGACTTTGTGAACATCATACACACTGTTTTCTTGGTGTTAAGTGAAAGACATGCTTTTGTTAGCCAGTCTTGAATGAGACATGAGACATCAGTGAATGAGATTCACGTTTCCTCCCAACCGCGAGTAGGCCTAGAAGCGCAGAAATGGAGAATGCAAAAAAAGAAAGGGTGGAGCTGAAAAAGCTAGAATTAAAAAACTAAAATTGCTAGTAAAAGACGCAGAACAATGTTCTAAAATTACAGACATGTTTACCCGCTGCTGCTGCTAATGATGATGAAGTTCAAGTGGAAGGAACCAACAGTAACATGACAGGTGCATGCAGTAGCCTAGTGCATATTCTACTGTTGGTGTCTGCCGGTTCATGAGGGCTAGCTAGCCTATACTAGCTCTTGCAGTGATTTCAGTCATTCTATTACAAGACAATGTGCTTTCCGTATTCCTGATTCCTTACAGCACGTGGACGTAAATAGTTGTGACTCGTGACGTTTTTTCTCTGACTAAAAGTTTTGTTAGCAATGTTAGGACTAGTGCCCACCACAGCATCAGAAGCTAAAGTGCTAACCTAGAGAGCCAATCAGAACCTAGGACGGGCTGCAAATTAATCGGCTACTAATATTATAATAGTAAATACTAAAATAAAATACTATTATGTTCCCTTCCAAATTTTCATGTTGATATAATATTGGTAATCTAATTGATTGAATTGATTAGTTGCCATTTTACATGCTTAAATAAGATGTACCTTAGAATTCCCAACTGTTAGCCATGTTCTCGATCTGTATATGATTAGTCTCATCTACATGTTTGTAAATAACCACAGCTAACTAGCTTAAGCTAACAACTAGGTCAACTACTACCCCGTAGTTAAACATATGTGATTGCATATAACAGCTAACTGCTACAGCTAAGTTGGTAGTTAGCCTATTCCATTAATGTTGAATGTATTTATGAAGGTTGTTGATGGTGGTTGGCGCTGATTAGCAGACATGATTCCGTCAGTCTGGCACAGGGCAGCTGTGTTTGCTGATGCTGCTCACAACCACCAGTAGTGTATGACTGTGTGAGTGTGAATGCTTGATGGTTTCTGTGAAGCGCTTTGTGGAACAATGCTGATATACAGTTAAGAATGAGTAATTCGCTTTTGGTTTTTAAGAAAAATTTGTAAAGCTATTTTTGAAAACTACAGGGGTGAATAATACTGTTTTCTTTTGCTATTTTCTTTTAGAATACTGTTTTGGAGTCTTAATAAAAAAATAAAAAAAAATTTATCCACTTTTTCTCCCATTTTCTACATTTTCTCCCATCCCAATTTCGTATCATCCAATTCAACCCTCCCCTGTCACGAACGCTGTTTCTTGCCTCCCACAAGCCGGCTGCAATGTGGACTAAGTCATACATAGCACAAGTCCCCTCCGGTACTTGAGGTAACAGCAGTCGCATCTTTTCACCTGCGCAGCTCGATCTCTCAGTGGCGAGGAGTAACGCGTGGGAGGCTCACGCTGCCCCCGACACTTCCTGATTCTACTGCGCAGGCACACCAACCGACCTGTAGGAGTCGCTGTCCACAACGCCCAATCCCCACCCATCAGTTTCCCACCCCCTAATACGGCCAATGTGTATTAGTATGAACGACCAGCTAAACTGAAAGCAATCGAGCCCAGCGTCTCCAGTATTTGTGGCGAGCGCCTTGCCCACTACGCCACATAGCCGCCAATTTTTTAAATTTTTGTTAAGAATATAGGACAGGCATATAATAAGCATTATGCTTCAGTCTGTACCTTTTCAGTCACTGTAAAATCAAATATTGTTAAATGATGGGGTATATTGTATTGTGTGAGATGATGACTGAATAAACTACTACTACTACTACTACTTTGGGTTTTTTCAAAAGGCTGAAAAACGCTGTATGAATTCAAGCCATTATTATTGATTGCTGATGTTCTTCTTATGCAGTTGACTCTGAGGAAAGAGAGAGCGCCCAATCCAGCACAGCTGACCCTGAGGGGAGAGAGAGCGCCCAGTCCAGCACAGCTGACCCTGAGGGGAGAGAGAGAGCCCAGTCCAGACAGACAGACAGACAGACACACAGAGAGAGAGACAGAGAGAGAGAGACACAGAGAGAGAGACACACAGAGAGAGGGAGAGACAGAGAGAGAGAGAGACACACACACACAGAGACACATACATAGAGAGAGAGAGAGAGAGAGAGAGAGAGAGAGAGAGAGAGAGAGAGAGAGAGAGAGAGAGAGAGAGAGAGAGAGAGAGAGAGAAAACAGGCTCTTGGAATGGGTTTCTGGGAGGAAGTGGGGGGTCTTTCAATGTTGATTAAACGGCAAGCAACTAATGTCATGAGTGCCAAATTAAAGGACAATAAATCCAATCTAACTGAAATTGTGTAGCACAGACCTTTCTATTAGGGATGCTCGATATTGGCTTTTTTACCGATACCGATATACCGATATTGTCCAACTCTTAATTTCCGATACCGATATCAACCGATACCGATATATGCAGGGTTTCCCGCCCCAAGAAATGGAAAAAATTTCAGGTAATTAACATTACATATCTCTTGTTGTGGAATTAACACAACATTATGCATACTTTTGACAATAAATAAAATCAGAATTGGTTCTTACTTGCTTGCCTGGGTAAATAAAGGTTATAGAAATGTAAATAAAATATTATTTCTTTAAAACCGATACCGATATTTTTCGATATCACATTTTAATGCCGATATCGGCCGATAATATCGGTAGGCCGATAATATCGGACATCCCTACTTTCTATGGATCAAAACCTCAATATTATTATGGTGTAGTTAATACTTCATGTATCCTTAATCCCTAGGCTAATGAGTCACTAAGATGTTAGTAAAAAAACATATGCCAATGACGGGAAGTAACGGTATATGTATGTGTGTGTCTGTGTGTGTGTGTGTGTGTGTGCACTGTGCATGAGTGCACATATAGGGGCGGTGTGTAGATTTGGTCTCCCTGATGTTGACTCCTTAGCCACAGCCTTGGGTTGTTTAATACTGGACAAGTGTTTCATAATGCCCGTTGTGTGGGCCGGTTTCGGGGCCGGTGCGTGGGCCGGTGTGTGGGCTGGTGTGTCTGAATGTCCCGGGCTGAATTTGTGTCCCAGTCCGCCACTGATTGTACCCATTCTGCAATCTGTTAAATAAAGTTTTCATTCATTAATTCTGTCCCTGTCTCTCCTTGTTGCACATATTTAGATTATCATTAGATTGTAGCGGCATAGGTTTTTGTCAACTTAAATCATGTTTCTTAATTTATGCACAGGACTGTGTGTGGATGACCACAGGCCTGTGGTCCCCAACACCTCTGGGGTCAAACACCATCTCCTCAGTCTTCTTAACATTTAAAACCAGACAGTTATTGTCGCACCAGTTTACAAACCACTGGATTTCCAAATAATAGTCAGCTAGGTCACTGTCATTCTTAATTAGAGCTAAATGGCAGCGTCATCAGGAAATGTTCATATCATATCTGGTGAATTACCTAGCTCATGGAAGTCGGCCATGGTTCTCCCCTTGTTAAAGGGCGGAGACCCCTCTGACCTAAATAATTATCGCCCTATTTCCAGATTGTCTGTAATGGCCAAAGTCTTTGAATCTCTTGTAAACAAACTGAAAGAGTTTCTAGCTGACCATAATATTCTTAACAAGTCTGAGTCAGGCTTCAGATCCATAGTACTTCAGCGACTATGCTAGTCTCAAATGACATAATTGAAGCACTAGACAAGAAAAAACACTGTGCAGCATTGTTTATTGATCTGTCTAAAGCGTTTGACTCTGTGGATCACGCATTACTGCAGAGGCTTGGCTGCATATAGGTCTTGGTAAAACGGCTTTGAGCTGGTTTAAAAACGATCTATCTGAAAGAACTGTGTCTCAGTAATAATAATAATAATAACTTTATTTGTATAGCACCTTTCATACAGGGGATTGCAGTTCAAAGTGCTTTACATCAGTAAGAAATAAAACATAAAATCAGTGTAAAACAAGCAGCAAGAGCAAAGCATAAAGTGGGATAAAATAATGCAGATATATTAATCAATTCATATCAGAACCTCACGTTCCAATATGCTTCTGTAATCTGTTACAAAACATGATAAGGTTATAGTATGCACCCAGCAGATAGTGGGGCGTAAAGATAAAAGTAGAAATAAGTCAAATGAGCAGACATATAAAATCACAGTTTTTCACATTAGGATCTAACATCCTTTAGGGCCACCTTGTTTATGGTTTGATTCAGTTTTAGTAGAATGTAAAATACATGAATGATGAAATGAGCACATAAAGTGCAGACATACTATAAAATCCTCTGATATATAAAATAAAGGAGAATAAAGACATGGGGAATAAAACATCCCTCCAGGGGAGCTCCAGTAGCTCACCGCGTACCTCGAGCGCTATTTCGGCGCCGGGGACAACCGTGCTCGTCACGGATCTGGGGTAGCAAGTTCGATTCCCGGACAAAGCCGTAACTTTCTCAGAGTGTCTTCCCCCCATCTACACCCCCATTCAACCTGTTTCTGTCGGTCACACTTGACCAGAGAAAAAGCGATAAACGCTAGAAGAGCCAGCGGAATGGCCAAAGTTTAAAAAATAAATAAAAAAAAAAACATCCCTCCAGGCCTCCAGCTCCCTCTGAAAAAACTCTGTCTCAACAAAGTCCTGGAATGGCATCCTGGGATTGGTGAGTCCTTCTGCTGCATAGGTCTGGAAGACCTTAGTGGAGCAGTAGAAGTACAGTATCTCACCGCTCCAGTCTGATAAAAAAAAAAGTGGATGGTGGAGCCATCTCTGAGGAACCGGGACTTTGGCTGACCACAGGCGAGGCAGTTGTGTGTCCTCTTGGGGAGCCGCTGTTGTTGTTGCTGCTGCTGCTGCTGCTTCTCCAGCATCTCACTGAATGAATGAATGAAAACTTTATTTAACAGATTGCAGAATGGGTACAATACAGTACGGCTCAATACACACAATTGTTAAAAGGATGCAGACCAGAGAAAGACGTTTGTCTTGTTTACACCAGGGTCCGCTATTTTCAATTCATAGTGACATTTATGACACACACAACATACATGACATCATGACATTTATGACATAGGGACATACATGACATACAGGTATATAGTACTGTTACATTTGTGACATATACGATATGCAAATATACAGTACTGTTACCCATAGATCCTAACATGGATTATATACATATGACATTAGGAGGGGGTGGGTTGGTGGGAGAAAAAATATATACCTCACAATCTTCTCCACTGCAGCCTGGAACACAGGGGACTCCTGGAGGCAGCCCTCAGCCAATGGCACCAGGGCTGGCGGCAAAGTGGTGACAGGGACACTGACCGTTTGACTGCCTGCACAAACATAAACAAATTAAATAAAAATATTTTAAAAATCAATTGTTATTGAGAGAAAGTAAACTGGTGAAAAATAGACAACAAGTGATGTCAAGAGTCACTTTATTGTCCCATCAGCTGGGAAATTTGTCTTGGGCTTACACCCACTAAAGCCACAGACACATACAGACATGACACAACACAACTGACTCCAAACAATACAGAATATAAAATATTCAGTAAAGTACCTGCACAGCTTTTACAGCAACAGGAAGAGGATTGATCCTCCTTGCCTCCTCAGAAGGGGTCCTGCTGTAGATGGCCCGGTGGACCCTTCCTGAAAGAGACATCCATCATTCCAGGGAAGAAGTTGAACTTCTTCATTATTTCCTGTACAAAGCAAAACACTATATGACATATCTTTATATTACACAGACAAGCTGCAGCGTTCTGGAACACCATCCCATCACACATCCGCGGTACTAATACACTCAGGTCCTTCACACACACTCTAAGCATGGCCATTAGCAAGTCACGTCTCAGTCCAGCTGCCCAACCTCTGTACACTAGCCTGACTGTCCTGATTATGTATATGTGTGCCTGCCTGCATATACAGTGCTTATACTGTACATGTATGGGCTTTGATTTGTCCCTGTACACAGTTTTTTTTTATAGATGCATGAATGCCTAGTAGTGACTAGTGAGTACAGAATATGTTTTAAATTGTTTTTATATTAGCTTTAATGGCCTTCTATTTTTCTGTTTGTTGCTGGCTTAAACATCTAGCCCAGGGACTACAACTGAAAACTAGCAACCCTGCTAATGTTGGCATATTTACAGTTTTTAATTTGTATTCATTTATAAATGTATAACTGTTGATTGATATGCACTGTCCCTGATCAAATAAACTGAGTAAAAAATAAAAGCATAGCAGATAGATAGTGAGATAGATAGATAGGACACCCCCCCCCCCCCCCCCCCCCACCTCCAATGTACAGCCCTCACCCAACCCACCCAACCCCATCCCACCCATCCAACCTCCTCCAATGTACAGTTTCTACGCCAAATGTATATACACTCCTTTTCTGGACACTTTTGTATCACAAACAGTACTGTATTTGCAAATCTGATATGTCATAAATGTATAGATGTAGCAGTACTGTCTATCTGTATGTCATGTATGTCATATATGTTATGATGAATTGAAAATGGGGGACCCTGATGTAAACAAGACGAAAGTCTTTCTCTGGTCTGCATCCCCTTAACAATTGTATGTATTGAGCTGTACTGTACTGTACCCATTCTGCAATCTGTTAATAAACTTTTCAATCAATCAATCACACAATGTATTATCGTTATTATATGATAGCTCTGCTGTGCAGAAACAAAACACAACTCAGTCAGCTTCACCGAGTGCATCCAACTGTTGAAACTGCCAACACAAACCCAAAAACAGTTTAACCTATTGGTAAACAAACGTATTGTTGAAAATATACAATATGACTGCTGTTGTGACATTGTTGGGATCTTATACTGTAGTTTACATTTGAAAAAAAACGAACTCAGTCACTCGGTAAATCAATTCAATTGGAGTCTCTTTAAACAGCGGCAACACAAACCCAATAACCTATTGGTAAACAAACGTATTGTTGAAAATATACAATATGACTGCTGTTGTGACAGTGTTTAGGAATCGGATCTTATTTAGTAGTTTAAACTCACCTTCAAACGTTAACAGGTTGAAAAAAACGCGACTTTCTCCAGCTCTGCAAAACGGATCTCTTCTTCTGTTCTTCTTCTCCTAAATGTGGATACAGCAGCGCAGCATCCACAAACTCGCAACAGCGCCACTATGGCCAAAATAATACATGGTTTTGTAAACAGCGAGTGGATGGTTGTTAAGGGAATGGATCGTTGTTAAGAGGCGAGTGGATGGACGTTAAGGGTAACTACTCCAGGGTCCCGCCCGCGGACGACCCGTGTTCGAATCCCCCCTTTTTCAAATTCTTAATTTTTTTTTTGCGATGTAAATGCTTCAATCTGGTGCACTTTGAGAGCTATATAAAGAATGACATCCTCAATGCATGTAGATTTATAATATTTTAACTTAAAACTAGGCTACTTTTGCGTATACAGTCATTAATATTATATTCAAAAAAAAATTATATTAGACACGCAGGGTTTCTAACTCAGGTCGTCCGCTTGACAGGAATGAGCACTAACCATTACACCACTGTGCCAGACAAAATATATCCATTATATATCCATAAATGGACAAGAGACCCGTGTTTCTAAACAAGATTACAAACATCACAAAACAAACTGGTCAGACTACTGATACTGTTAGAGACTGTGCTAGACGGCATAAGCGCGGCGCGATGTGAAAGGCGAAGTGAACTCCAGCGTCGCGCCACTGGTAACGCAGTGGGAAAAGTGATTAAACAGCTCTGCACTCAGAAGATGTGGCGCGACAATGGTGCTGCGGCGTTGAATTGGGAAAGCGGCAGTGAAACACAGCAGCCTCTGGCGTTGCAGCCTCGGCCGCTGCCGCGGGGCGGGGCCGCGGCGTGTCACGTGGCCGTCGCGGCCAATCAGGCCAACCCCGGAAATCAAATCCGTTGCGGAAGTGATACACGCCGCCTGTACAGCAGAATCAGGAAGTAACGGGGGCAGCGTGAGCCACTGAGAGATTGCGCTGTACAGGTGAAAAGATGCGACAGCTGCCTCCTCGTGTACCGGAGGGGACACTTGATGCAAGGCTTGGTCCTCACTGCAGCCGACCAGTGGGAGGCATAGTCTAGCAACGTTCGAGACAGGGGAGGGGAGAATTGAAGGGAGAATTTGCGAGGCGAAATTGTGATGGGAGAAAAATAGAAAAAAATAAGGAGAAAAGGTGGATAAAAAAAAAGAACAGGCATGGTCATATAATATCCAATATATAGTAGGTGTTCTGAAGGGCCAGATTAACACTGAGAATCTACGTTTTATTATTTTATATAACTTGTATATTATTTATATATATAAGCTATATACCTTTAAGCCTCCGTTTGAATCATAGCATTATTCGCTTTCCTCATTGGACAACGCCCTTGGCATTGACGGCGCCAACAGTCGCGCCCCCCAGACAAGTTCAAAGACGAGTCCGGACAAGTTGAGACATGCCCTTGGCCAGCGCATTGATTCCGGACAAGAGATTTGGTTGCGCCCTAGAAATGACTCTGAGTATATATTGTAAAAGGCGCAAGCAGCAGTTCGTCCGATTTCGTGAAGTGAAGTGAAGTGCGAAGTGAACCCAGTAACTAGTGTGAACCTTAGCAAGTGTGTGTGGACTTAACGTAATTAGTATCAGAACACGAGGTGAACCTAGCAGCAGAACTATTGGACATGTGAGCAGTGGAACCTACCAGCGGTGTATCGTTACGGATAACTAGTAGCTCCTTAGATACGACCTTGATATTGTAGAACCATTGTTGGTGGATTATAGTGAATTGTGTAAACGTAGTACCGTGGAGAAGAGCATCGTTAATACCATTGTCGTTTGGATTTAACTACACCTGAAGATCTGCATCGGGCTAGCTTCGAGGACGAAGCTAGCTAGCTATCATCACTGCCGTCGGACTTTGGATTAAGTAGTGGTTTAATCTATCACAATCTTTAATACAGTCAGGGTTTTGTAACCCCTCAGTTACAGTAGGGATGTAACGGTACACAAAAACCACGGTATGGTACGTACCTCGGTTTTGAAGTCAAGGTTCGGTATGCTTTTCGGTACAGTGGGGGAAAGTTTGGCTTTCCATGTTCCACTCAGGGGTGATGTAGTGTGCAGTAACTAATTGTACTTATAGGGCTGTCAACGAATATTCTATATTGAAATGAATAATCGACTTGTAAAATAAATAAAAATTAAAAATTATTATATTAGATTGTGGGCGGTCGTTAGTGGTTAACATACCGTTGTATTAGTTCGGTACACTACACCAGGGGTTCCCAAACTTTTCAGGCCGGGACCCAGAAAATAAGGCGTCAGAGAGCCGCGGCCCAATGCACATCGTCAGGCTTTTTTTCTTTTTCTTTTTTTGTCAGGCGACCGATTTTTTAAGCCAAATATCACTTCAATCCTATTAAGTTAGTTCAAGTTAGTTATTCATTTATATGTGCTATTTATGAGAGGGCTAACTTGTTGCAAAATAATAATGATAATAATAATAGCCTCATTAAAATACTATTGTTGCTTCGGTTGTTTTCAGCGTTTTATGTGCATAATCTGTTATTTAGTTTGAAATGTTCGTTGAAATAAGTAGATTTTTCGTTTTTGTTTATTTATTAAGTTAATATAAAACCATATAGTCACATTTTAGAATACAATAGAATAGAATTTTAGAATACAACTAGAAACACTGCCCTGGCCTGCTTCTAAGTTCAATTTTTTTTTTTTTTTTTTTTTTATCATCTCGCGGCCCACCCGTGGCTGCTCGCGGCCCACCTTTGGGTCGCGACCCCGACTTTGGGAACCACTGCACTACACAGCCGTTCGGTACGGTACACACTGAAACCGTTCGGTTTTACCGGCACCTTCACTGTGTCGTGTATAAATTGAGAGGGGACCCTATTAACTGTTACACCGCAGAACAGCATGCTGGGTACAGCTCGCTGGCTAGTCAGGTACCATAACAGTCTGTTAACAGCCGGGAGAACAGAGAAGAAAGAGAGACTGGAGATGTTACATGGTAGCAACGATTCGTTTTGTTTCACTATGTTCACACATTTCAAGCATCAGTGATGTAATGTTCAGAGTGAATGCTTTACGTTCGCCTGCTCCGCTAGCTTAGCGCTAGCTGTTAGCAGCGACAGCAGCCAGCTAGCTCGCTTGTTGGACTATCACAACTAACTAAGTCAAAACAAAACCATTGGGGGTTGTTATATTTATAATAAAATGTCCACCCAAATAGAACATTTTCGGTTGTTGTTCTATAGTCTACAAGCCAAAAACACTCGTATTCAGAAGTGAGGTTTGTTTTTACTTCTGCAACTGGCTTCAGTGGCTTGTAATATGCCCAATGTTGACTGTTTCTCAATCGCTGACAATAGCCTAAGCCTAGCATACAGTTCTTGAAAATGTAGCTAATGTAGGCTTGAAAAGTCTAAATAAAACAATTATTACGTTCTTCTAGTTTGCCTCACATCATTTTCAGTTAAAGGGTCATTATTTCAAAGCCATTCTAAACAACAAACGTTCCTCTCACTCGCCTCCCTGCCATGTTGTCATTTTGATTAAAACAAATTAAAAAGACATTAGAATTCACGTATATAGTAGGGCTATTTCAAAGCCATTCTGAACAATGTACGTCTCACTCCCTCTCACGTCATTTTAATTTAAAAGGACAATAGAAATCACGTTAAAGGCGTTCTGAAAAATAATTATCTCAGAAAGGCAGCACCCCCTGCCGATTTAAAGTTCCAATGTCCCTGTATGAGCCCACAAAGTCTGTGACTAATTTAGTGTCAATGGACCAACTCCACAAAGCTTCCAGCATAGGGAGATAGTTGTCTCCATTTATAGATATTGACTGAACTGTCCAAGATCATTGGAATAGCATAGCACAATGATTTTCTCTCGAAAAAGAGATCTTCCACAGGACAGGGACGATAGTATTAGTTCTATTTTGCTATGGATTTCCCCTTTCAGAATAAATTCAAATGCTCTCTTAAAGGGATGAAAGTCACCTTTCATTATCCTAATCAACGTGCATACGTGTGTGTGTGTGTGTGTGTGTGTGTGTGTGTGTGTGTGTGTGTGTGTGTGTGTGTGTGTGTGTGTGTGTGTGTGTGTGTGTGTGTGTGTGTGTGTGTGTGTGTGTGTGTGTGCGTGTGTGTGTGTGTGTGTGTGTGTGTGTGTGTGTGTGTGTGTGTGTGCGTGCGGCTGATGAATTACTTCCAGCATGGATTTTTAGCATTACATCAAACCATTCTCTTCTTACTACCAAGACAGAGGAGCAAGTGAGGCACACCTCTTGTGAAATCTATACACCCCTGTTGTGCACACACAGACAACATATTTGCTGCATCAGCCTGCTTTTATGATTTACCCTGTTTATCAGAGAGCCCTGTGTCTTACATTTAAATGTTTTTATATTTAGTCATTTAGCTGACACTTTTATCCAAAGCGACTTACAAGTCAGCAGGAAGGGTACAACTCTATCAGCTGCGTAACAATGTTCATCAAAGTGTTGAATGCTACAGTGTAGGTTAGTATATTAGGACATGGTAGCATGCAGTTTGCGAAGGTTCTTTGCAGAGGCCTCAATCCTATGGTGAAAGAAAGAAGCTTTGGCATTAGTAATGGTTTTGGAGAAAGCTAACAAGAGGTTGTGATATGTGGCGATGTCAGCAGTGAGGCGTGACTTTCTATACTTCCTCTTGGCCGCTCTCAGGACCTGTCTTTGTTCTCTCACTGCATCCGTCAGCCATGGACTGGGTGGGGAACGGCGGGTAGGTTTCTCAGCGAGGGGACAGAGCTTGTCGAAGGCGGTCTTAGGGTCATTGCACATGCTGCAGTATTGAAATCACTTCATTCTTTGTGGCCTGTTTCCTGCTGTCTGTCTCTAGTGAGATTACAGTAGCTGTACTCCCACTACAGTCCTACAGGCCTTACAGTAATGTCTAATAGTCACCATTTGGAATGATGAAGAATATCATCGTGCCTATTTTGACATTTTGAGACTTGCACATGTCAGGAAACCAAAAGTTTTTCCTGGTTAGGGTCAAGACAAGTTAATGTTATATGTAAGCCAAAGGAGTGGTTAAGGTTATATGGGTGGTTAAGGTGAGGGTAGATTAAGGTCATTGGTAGAAAAGGTTGTGCTTAGACAAGAATAACAAGCTGGTTTCAGTAAATGCATATTTTGAGCTAAACGTCAGTATGTATCGTTTTAACTTTACTTCAATACTGGACATTTTCGGACTGTCATATTGGCCGACATATGTCAAGGTACAAACATGTCAAAATAGGGACAATTGGAAACGGTTCATCCAGTCTTCATTTAAAATACTACAAACTGTTCACATGACTGTTCATATGACTGTGACCCACAGATGAGTACTGCCGCTGAGGAGCGGTGGACGTCATCGTCATTCTGGCAAGACAGCCGTAATGCCAAGCTGACGACACACAGTAGACTTTAAATCTCAAAGGTAAAAAAGGTCTACTTTACTAGTCTATACATATGAACAGTTTATAGTAGTCAAAACATTTACATCATGAGAATGCCCGGGGAAAGTCTGCTCTTGGGAGGCTGAAAGTTGAATGGTATAATGATGAACAGTTACTGCACTGCCATACAGGTACATTCACCATTAGGGTTTGGCACTTTCCATGGCTTTTAGAGAAGCAGGCATAATGTTGCCAGAGGGTGGGGTTGATGACTCGAGGGTGGGGGTTGATGACTCGAGGGTGGGGGTTGATGACTAGAGGGTGGGGGTTGATGACTAGAAGGTGGGGGTTGAAGACCGTCACAAAACACCTTCTGAAAAGATAGGAATATACTGGAACAATTGCAAAAGCCATAACAGTTATATGGCAGCTCATCTAGAAAGCCGTATGCTAGAAATAAATAAAACTAATTTCAAACTTGCCCTTAGGTTATTTAACAGACAGGGAATACCCTGGGTTTAAAAATTTCTTGACATGGAGATCAGCATCATCTTTTTATCCCTAGGCTCTTCGCTAATGAGTTTATTTGCATACTTGCCTGTCATTTTCTCCATAAAGTTCACCAGTGTCAAACGTGTATCATATCAATTTCAGCACTTTTCGAAGTGAGCTCCATCTTCTTCTGTGTTTCGTCTTTGGAGAGATGCACACGAGAAGTCTTCATGGCAGGGAAATAGGCAAAGATATTTAGGGGAACGTTTTGTTTTGTTTTCAGGAACACTGTTTTTCCACTTTGTAATTCTAATAGTAGACGGCAGGGTGTTTTCACCGGGATGTGTCTGGGTCTGCCAACCAGGTGAGCTAATTTAAACTCTGACATTTCCCTCACATATGCTATAGCCATGATGAGAAGCAGCACTTTAGTCTCCAAAGACATCAGTAATCTCCACACGTGTGAATGCAGCTCCTCTGTCTTCTTCTCACTGTATGGGGAGGAAGTAAAAACAAAAAAAAGCCCTGGTGAATTACTGATGTTTGGGAGGCAGCGGACCACTGCACCCAACTTCAAGTGTGCGGGGAAAAAACTCCCATGCCCTATTGATTAAGCGTCCCCAGAGATGTGCGCTTCACTCAGGATTCACCTATTAATTACACAAATGTCCTTTTTTTTTCACCGCAAAAACTAATTTGGCTTCGTTGAGGATGGATTAGCGATCTGTCTCATGTGAGTCACAGAGGCATTCGTTCATATATCACAAAGATAATTCAAGGGACACGAGTGCCCCATTTGTGATCGACCTGCAAAGTGGTGCAGAGTCTCTTCTGAGTGAACGGACTTGTTAGTAGGACTTAAATAAGGAGAGTTTCATCCTTAGCCAACTAAGAGTAAATAAATGTATCTCTAAAACCTTGGAGCTATAACCTTACTGCGCACTGGGGCGATATGACCAAAATATATCATATCACAATATAATTTTTTGGACGGTATACAGTAGTTGCAATGTGATAAGACATTTTCATGTTGTTATCTTGTAATACAGTTGTCATGGTGCTATTTCAGTATTTTCTTTTACTGTTTCAATACTGCTGCAAGGAAATATTTTTTAATCAACTTAAAAACATACAGTAATGTACATTATATCTTTTTACGATATATGGTATATATCATGGACAAATGTTATAAGAATCCATAACCTAGGGCGGCCGGGTAGTGCAGCGGACTAAGCCTCTGTCTACCACCACAGAGACAGTGGGATTGAATCCAGCTGTGGTGCTTCCGGGTTGGTCGACCGTCCATACTAACACAATTGGCAGTGTTAGAGAGTGGGAAACCATAACCTTTGCATGAATCCATGACTGTATTGATATACCTCCCTACTGCACACGCATACCAATTGTAGCCTTATCATCTTCTCTGGCTGTTGGCTGACATCCTTTCAGCCCTTTTACTTTTAACCATTTCACTGCCACACGACAGAAAGTTAACCCTTTACTATCACACAACCGACGGTTGCTGTGGTAAATAATTGTTCTAAGTGCTCTCTTGAACACTGTCGTCTATTCAAGCATTGCTTTTCACATAGTGGTTGACTTTGTGCAGTTACTGATGCTGTTGTCTATAGTGAATGAATGAAGTTTATTTTTCAGTCTTGTTTACAGACAAATCAAACACACCCATGTGGACTTGCAAAAAATTTTAAATAAAAAAATCACAAATGTACATATTCAAGGCAAGCTCACACACAAAATCCAAAATCAACGACAGAAAAAAACGGAATAGGCTGAAGCATATGCTTATTTCTGCCTATCCTTTACTGTACATATTCTTAAAAACGAAATATATTTTAATATAAGAAAGAAATATGCTGCAAGATATATTTTTTTTAAAGAAAAAAACTAATGGTTGATGTTTTGGTAGCACTTTATAATAACACCCTGTTATAATACATTTATAATGTATTTGTAGATAATGAACTAATCATGAACAAACCATTTATATACATTCATAAATGATTATTAAATAATTTATAACTATATTTGTATAACATTTACAGATTAGTTCTACATTATTTATAACCCATTATCAACATTGTTTGTACTTGATTTGTTCATCATTAAATAATGTTGTTTAATGTGTAGTAACACATTTGTAGATGCTTTGAAAAATGGATATGAAAAAACGACTATACTGTATCTCCATTTATTTTTCATGTTCAACAAATGATTTGTTAAGACATTCATAAAACATCTATAAATCATTTGCAGATGCTATTGTGGGGGCCAATCTGAAGTGAAGCCTATTTGTCATTAACAAATGTCTAATACAGTTAATTATTTGTTTACTTTTTCATCACATGTTACAAATGTTGTAGACAGCTTTCGGATACACCCTTCTTTGTGACATCAAACAGTGACAGAATTAGGACTAAAGATAAATGCAATTGTATTAACACTTTAACTGCCGAAAACGCCGGAACTCGTCATTCCCCGCCATGCTCAAGTTGCAGAGGACGCCGTAACTCGTCTTTGATATCAATATTTAAAAAATCTGTGATCGAAATCATATTTCCGTTCTGGAGCCTTGACACACAGTGCTGATCTCCTCTCAACCCTCTAGCGGTTCAAGAGCGCCATCTGGTGGCCGATCGGCAGATCGAAACCGGATATCAACCTTTGAACCGGCAGGACTCACTCCATATGGGGTCCGGGCACTCGCTAATGTTAGAGAGACTCTGTCTTCACACAGTGAACATCGATCGGTGGAAATAACTCGGAAAAACAACATGATTTGGACGTATATACTATTATACAACCTGGAAATAGATCGGGCATTTCAACATCCCATAATCGAAAACTGTCTACTCCACGCTGATCGCCCAACGGCCCGAGGAGACTGGGGTGAGTTTTAGCGTGTAGTATTACCGTGTTCGATATAAACTGCTATGATGAACATATGACCCACATTAGATGAATGGTATAACGTTGCCCACGGAATTATAAACGCCCCCTCGCACATCCGGTCAACATCAGATGACGTGTAGTAAATTCTAGAAGTACGTCCAGTTGAAATTTTTGATCTCGCACAGATTCCTACCAAACTGTATTTGATCATCAATATAATGCATTTGGGGCTATAAATCACGTTCTGGAGAAAGCTGCAGAAAGAGATGAAAACATACTTTAGACCATATTTTAGTATGAATATGTGAATGAAAAAGTTTAACGTTGCTACACCATGAACAATACATATAGGACATTGAATGGGCCCTAATAATGGCAATCTAGCAATAGAATTTAAAAAGTTATAGCCCTGCAAAGAAGGGGAACTTCTCCATGTTAAATAGAGCTGGCAAGGGATGGTATATCATGAATTTAACCTTGGGCAATCAAAGTGTTAACATATAAAATACATGTGCATGACAAAGTGTAACATGGGGGGGGCACTAGGACCCAGGAGGACCCTGGCCAGGTAGAGTATCTAGAGAGGAATTGCGGTATGTGATGATGACACGACACACAAGGGTAATAATTATTTGTATTTTCAGACTGTATAGGCGCCGATACAGCCTGAAAATACAAATAATTATTACTTGTGTGTCGTGTCATCATCACATACCGCAATATACTGAGCACACATTAGGAACAAATGTAACGTTAGCGCCCACCACATCAAGTACGTCTACACAACATATAAGAGTTGTTTGTAGGTCGGAAATGGTGGAATAGATTTACCAACAAAAAAGGTGTTTAAACTGCTCATACCTTATTAAAAGCGTGGGGCAGGAGCAGCACAGATAACTTGGTTCTGCATGTATCGTGCTTCCATTCAAACAGACGGCAACACACGTGACGTCAAGTCTCACTCGCGTGAGACTTCCTCTCTAGATACTCTTCAATACCTGGCCAGGGTACTCCTGGGTCCTAGTGCCCCCTCCATGTTACACTATATGTCATGCACATGTATTTTATATGTTAATACAATTGCATTTATCTTTAGTCCTAATTCTGTCACTGTTTGATGTCACAAAGAAGGGTGTATCCGAAAGCTGTCTACAACATTTGTAACATGTGATGAAAAAGTAAACAAATAATTAACTGTATTAGACATTTGTTAATGATGAATAGGCTTCACTTCAGATTGGCCCCCATAATAGCATCTGCAAATGATTTATAGATGTTTTATGAATGTCTTAACAAATCATTTGTTGAACATGAAAAATAAATGGAGATACAGTATAGTCGTTCTTTTCATAATTTTTTTTCAAAGCATCTACAAATGTGTTACTACACATTAAACAACATTATTTAATGATGAACAAATCAAGTACAAACAATGTTGACAATGAGTTATAAATAATGTAGAACTAATCTGTAAATGTTATACAAATATAGTTATAAATTATTTAATAATCATTTATGAATGTATATAAATGGTTTGTTCATGATTAGTTCATTATCTACAAATACCTTATAAATGTATTACAACAGGGTGTTATTATAAAGTGCTACCGATGTGGTACTCAAAACTGTACTTATTTTATCCTTTAAGGCTTTTTTAAATCTCCCCTGAGAAGTACACAACTTCAACCCGTCACTAAGTGCCTTAACACTGAGCTGAAGGCTTGGGCTTTATAACAGAATAGTCATAGTAACCACTAACCAGTAATGGTAACCATTAAATCTGTACTCTTAGTATTCTCTCTTGAGCCATGCTCGGTGTGCGAAGTCTATAAACAGCTTTTAGCCCATAGTCATTATAGGAAAACCAACATACCAGAGAGCAGGATGTTCTGCGGTGGACTATAGGTTTTCAATGGGACTTAAAGGAACATGCCAATATTATGGGAAATGTGCTTACCGTCTTCTCCAGAGTCAGACAAGAAGATAGATACTGTACCAATCTCCTCTCTGTGTGTTCAGATGAAAGCTATGCGGCTGCAAGCTAGCCTAGCTTAGCACAAATTAATGGAAGTGCATACGGACTACTAGACTAGCTTAAAACTCCGGGAGAGGTGTTTTTGGCCAACAGCTATGCTAGCTGGTCCATATCCACTTCCATTCACTCATGCTAAGCTAGGCTTTTTGTCCGAATCTGGAGAGGACAGTAAGCGCATTTCCCATAATGTTGCCATGTTCCTTTTAATGTGGTTGAACATGGCCTAAAGATCCATAAACCTTTGTAGCAGCTTTGAGCCACATAGCTGCTCAGTACATTTCATTTAGGTTCTGGAAATACTAGAGCATGGAATGAATCAGCATTGATTGATTGATTGATTGATTGATTGATTGATTGATTGATTGATTGATTGAAAACTTTATTAACAGATTGCAGAATGGGTACAATACAGCATGGCTCAATACACACATTAACACTTTCTATGCCACTCACGAGATTTCTCGGAATTATTTTATTTTTATTTTTTTAGCGATCTGAAATCATATTGCATCACGCGAGCCTACCCTAGTCTACCCGAGTGCCGCCGGCGATCAGATGTGGAAAAAAGCACCCCCTATCGTCTCCCAGATGACATAAGGGATTTTGGAATGGACTCAATGAAAATGGATGGGGGAAAAAATCCTGTACTCCACATTTTCCAGTCCACTGATGCAGCCGGGGTTATCAGAGTTCATTCTGGAGCCTCTGAGCCCCGCGGAATCATGTGTTCTACTGTATCACGTTGGATCTATACACTTATCGATTTTTTCGAATGGTGATCAGGAATTGTAATATACCAGTTGGATACCATCTGATGTCAGGTAAGGAATCTATGTTATCAGTGTTAGGATAATCAGACTCATTTTGATGAAGATATAAGCTGTTTTGTGAAATGGGCTCAATCGGTTTCACTGTAAAAATCCAAGAGGAAATGAACACGGCGATTATCCGTGCACGGCTCGAATTGGCGTGCGTGTACCTATAATATTGATCATCTAGCGTTTATTTGAAAACGATTCATAAATAGGCAGACAAATATCAACGTTCTGGAATATTCCAGTAAAAGACGATTATCATAATGGCCCAGAATGGACTGTTTTTTACCTCAAAACGGGTGCTTTTCAAAATGCTCTCAAACGGAAATGAAGCGATAAAAAAACAATCTGCCTTTACAGCACTGACTGGAAAAGGATTCTTTGATAAGCGACGGGCAGATTAGACACATAATTTAAAACATAGATTAGGCGATATTAACGATAACATTAAAGTGGATGGTGGCATTCAAGCGCTAACTCTGGCGCCACCTCGTGGCACTGAAAGTGTTAACCCTCTCGACCCTATTGTTCCAAATCTGGCCCTTCCTGAACCTGAACTTCATGGGTTTGTTATTACATATTAGTTACTGGGCATTTCTACCTCATATTTGGTACCATATTGAAGATCACAACTAGGGCTTTCAAATGATATAAAATATGTGTATGATTATCATGATTATTATTGTGATTATTATTCAGATGTACAGACATCTTTTAGAGTTGAAATTGAACTTCAAACAAACAAATGCAAGACCAGAGAAAGACTTTCGTCTTGTTTACATCAGGGTCCCCCATTTTTTTATTCATCATAACATTTATGACATACAAGATATACAAATATACAGTGCTGTTTAAGAGACAGAGTTTCTAAAAGAGAATATATACATTTGAGGGGGAAGAAACTGTACATTTGTATGTAGTATGAGATTCAAGATTCAAGATGTTTATTCATCACATACATACCAGGGCATACAGAGAAATGTGGTTGGCCATGCCCGCTTTGATTGTGCAAGAATACAATAGTAAATAATAGTAAATAGTAATAAAATAAGTAGAATAAACATGATAAAATAGACATGTTAATAAATCCTGAGATTTACCCCCACTCTAGTTTCTGTCTCAGGGTCTAATATTATTATATCATTTAAATAGAGCCTTTCCTGAAACCCAAGGACACAAAGCAACAAAAAGACAAACAAATAAATAATAATAATAACAATGCTGGAGAAGAGACTAGAGGCCTTTGTGAACAGGTCAAGGCCATCTTAAAAGAGTCCAAGGATGTGGCGGAGTGTATCTCAGCCAGGAGAGAGTGCCAGAGGGTGAGGGCCGCTTGTAGGCGGGTGTGGGGGATGGAGAGCAGATCCGTGTAGACTGAGGATTGCAGCTTCGGGGAGGGGATGTACAGTAGGGGTGGAGGAGGTCAGATGGGTAATGGGGGGCAAGGGAGGGATTTGTAAGTAAGGATGAGGATCTTGTATGTACTTACAAGAGTCAAGTAAAGAGTCAAGAGTCACTTCATTGTCCCATCAGCTGGGAAATTTGTCTTGGGCTTACACCCACTACAGCCACAGACACATACAGTACATGCATACAGATGTGACGGATCATACTGGGTCTGCGTTGTGTTTGATGTTAAATGTGAATGTCCCGAGGGGGAGTCGAACAGGGGACTCCCGCGTCCGCGGGTGATGACACAGGCCGCTGCACTAAGAAGTGAATTCACTCCTAACTACCGTACCTATGCGTCTGTTAACCCGGTTATGGGGAAGTGAGTTTAATTTACCAGCCCGCACTGCCACAGTCACTCGTCAACACACCTGTTTCCGTGACTGTGGACATACCCACGGGCTTGCCCGTTACACAGACATGACGCAACTGACTCCAAACAGAGGAGATAAACAATATAAAAGATACAATAAAGTACCTGCACAGCAGGATGTCTGGCAACACCACATATATATAGTAATAGTATAACCAAATATCGATTATCGAATATCGATAATATAACAACCAAATATCGGTTATTTGATAATTGCCGGCCATTTATCTGGCACTATTTAAAGGTTTAACTGAGATCAAAATAAAATAGTTTTTAAACCTGTTTAGTCTAGAGCGTGGAACTCTAAACCTCCTCCCAGAGGGCAGTAGCTCATACTCGGCATGTAAAACATGGGAGGGGTCCGAGACAATTCTATTGGCTTGCCTTAGAGTAGCCTGTTCAAAAATAGACTGCAGGGATGGGTGACCTTTCACCCCTATGATCTTCCATGCAGTCTGCATCAAATGGACCAGTTTGGACTTTAGTTGTACATACAGGTTACCAAACCAAGCTGTAATACCGTATCTGATGAGACTCTCTAATACAGATTGGTAAAAAAGTAACAGATTTTTAATCTACACCATGAACTCTAAGGCAGTGTACAAAGTGCAGTCGTTGTTGTAGTCTGCTACACAGGCTGTCTACGTGGGTGTTCCAGGTTAGTGTGTTATCAACAAAAATCCCAAGATACTTATATGAAGAGACCTGCAAGATGGACTGTTTGTGGATGACCACAGGCCTGTGGTCCCCAACACCTCTGGGGTCGAACACCATCTTGTATGAGATATAGGATGAGCCTGTGGAGGTGGATGAGGCTGTACAGCGCTTTACAACATGCCTCACATTCACCCATTCACTCACACACCGACGGCGACCATGCAAGGTGCCAACCTGCTCATCGTGAGTAGTTAGGGGTCTTGCTCAAGGACAGGAACTCCTGTGCAGAGTGGAGACAGAGTGCGTCCAGGTTGGCCTTAGGCTAAATGCCAAGAAAACCGAGGTCATAACGTATAACATCCTCCCGGATCATCCACCTCTAACAACAACAGGAGGCACTGCACTACGTTTTTTGATGCTTTGATCGTCACCAACGGCAATTATCTGATCGCGGTGTTGATCGTGTCGCCAACATAATCCGCCACACATCATGCACTGGGACAAATTCACGCTTCTCAATCCGACCGTTATAACCGCCCCCATTGCCCGACCAATAGAAATCCGACCGGAGACGCACAGGCCAAGATATAATGTTTCAAAGGGTGCTCGATACTGCCACCTGGGTGGATGCGGCCGGTATTGCACTTTGGCATTGTCAGGATGATTCCCCATGTTAACCCAGATGTCCGTGTGCCTGTAATGAATGGAGATATCGAATAAAAGAAATAACGATGAAAACCCGACTATACTCAGGTTTTCGGGGGTTCTGGCGCTCAGCGCATGGCGAGATAACCCGACTATCATCGGGTCTGGCGTCCAAAGACTTAAAGTGAGGAAGGCGCTTGCATGGAGGGCCCTGAGCGGCATGACCAGTGTGTGGAAATCCACCCTCCCCGTCAAATCAAACTCAGCTTCATTTATGCAACAATTGAGTCTGTTCTTCTGTATGGCAGTGAATGCTGGACCCTGAAGCCCACCCTGCATAAGTCCCTGGATGGGTGCTACACCAGAATGATGCGTGTGGTGCTTAACATCAACAGGGATGAGCATGTCGCTAATGCAAACTTGTATGGGGGAGGGGGGGGGGGGGGGGGGGGGGGGTGCGCTACGGGTGAGCGAGAAAGTGGCAGTCAGGAGAATGTGGCTGGCAGGTCAGGACACCATGAGCTGCCAACCAGCAAACTTCTGCTGTGGGAGCCAACACACAGGCATCGATCACGAGGACGTCCCACATTAACGTATGTGGACGTACTCAGGAGAGATGCGGGAGCAGAAAGTACCGGCGAGCTAGCTAGAATGCATGGAGGATCGGGATGACTGGAAGCACCGATGGAGGGCCCGTCCGAGGACGACCTAGATAGATAGAAGGACACTACCTCCTGGTCTCCTGGTTTTAGCCCCATTCTAGGCAAAGCTTTGCCTATGGTCTTTTACCAGAGGAGTTTCTCAAGGTAACAGGTTTATATCGTTCCACTTATTCAATTGGTCTGACATTACGGGAGCAGGGTTGAGCATAATTAAATGAGATCTACATTTTTACATTTGAGGAAAACGGGAATAAAGTCATGGGTGCAAGACAATGCAATTGTCAGTACTACAGTACTCATATGCCTCGGCATTAGAAGATCAGTAACCAAACACTGTGGAGATGAGAGGATGACTTTACCAAACGGAAATAGTCTAAACAACAGACAGAATACACTATTGAAATCATATACTCGTGATTACCTGACTCGTTTGTTTTTCAACGCCGTACTTGTTGAGCATGTTCATTCACAGCTACAATGAAAACAAAGACGCAGAAACAAACGAGAAGGACCCGGAATGACACAAGCGTCTGGACATTTCCACTGCAAAGACCACACATACACAATACGATGCGACGGTCATGAATATGCAAATCGCCAAAATGACATGGTTGATGGCGTCGACTAATCATTGCAGCCCTAGCCCTGTCATTGACATAGGGGAGCCTCGTACAAGGCTTAAAAGAACAGGTCAGAATTCTGAACAGTATGATTTGAGTGATATGAGGGAGGCTAATGCCGAGTGCTGCTGACCTGGTCGTTGGTTCACAGGCCGGACAGAGGTTTTTGAGAGAGTAATACACATATAATAATGGCACCGCTCAGGCGCAAATCACGAGGTGCTTCAGAAAGAAATAATAAAGTAAATATAGAAGACACATACCAGTATTATACAAACATTTGAGGTATGTGTAACTAACACTGCCATTCTTGAAAACTGTTCAGAAACCCCATTTTTCACCATCAACTTGAAGTCAAAAGCTTCATGGCACGTGTTTGTGGCACAAGGCGTCTACTTACAGAGTGCAGTTAGAGAATACTTCCATTAAAATCTACGAAACGTATGTAGGAAATGCATTAAACAGTATTTAAATGTCTTAAATATGAATATGCTGCACCAGAGGCAAGACAAAGCACCACATTATGCATTCCAGAATTCACTCACTTAATACGGAGCCTCTGTATTCACAATTAAAACTACACACCCTTATTCACCCAAGCTTTGAAAATGTATTTTTTTTAGGATTGTTAGGATATTAAAACGTTTTGTTCTGACCTACGTCCACATGATGAAATCACTGTTGAAAAGTGTATCCCCGGCGGCTGGGTGGCGCAGCGGAGATTGCGCTCGTCACCAATGCAAGAGACTCCGGTCTCGAATTCGGGTGTCAGCATTGCCTCCAGCTTGGGCCGGCCATCATACTGGCTCAATTGGCAGAGTCAGCGGGTGGAAGTCGATGGGTGGTAATCTGGACGTTGTGGACAGCGACTCCTACAGGTCGGTTGGGGGACGCCTGCACAGCAGAGACAGGAAATAGCGGGGGTAGTGTGAGCCTCCCACACGTTCAGGGGCGTAGCTGGGGGGGGGGGGTAGCTTAGGATGATTCCAAGGGCCCAGCACTGGAGGGGGGGCCCAACAAAGTTTTTTTTTTTCACTCAGGTGTATTATTGATGCTCTCATTGATACTATGTTTGTTTCTGAAGTGTGTGTGTGTGTGTGTGTGTGTGTGTGTGTGTGTGTGTGTGTGTGTGTGTGTGTGTGTGTGTGTGTGTGTGAGATATATAGAGAGAGAGGGGGGGCTTTGGTAGACTATTGCATTGGTCCATTCATTGAAGATGAACGCAATGCGACATCCTTTACTAGGCTCACCCACCAACAGTGCAGGTGCTGAACTGCTGATCCGAATGTATAGGTAAAAACCATATTATGCGTTTTCATCAATAAAAAAATGGCCAAAAAAAAATCCGCTCGCGCGCTTATACGAGCTCGCATTCACTGGGGGCCTACAAATACATTCTTTCATGGGGCCCAGAATCTGGAGCTACACCCCTGCACACGTTACACCCCGCCACTGAGAGTCCGCGCTGGCAGGTGAAAAGATGTGACAGGCTGCCTCCTCGTGTACCGGAGGGGACACGTGATGCAAGGCTTCTATCCTCCCTACAACCGACCAGTGGGGGGCATATGCGAGCAACGTTCAAGGGAGGGGAGGGGAGAATTGGAAACACGAAAATGGGATGGGGGAAAAATTTTTAAATAAGGAGAAAACGTGGATAAAAAAAAAGAAAAGTGTATCCCCATAGCTCAGAATTGATTTGCCCCACTGCATCCAGCCCCTCTTCTGTGTCATGACGCGTGTGCGCGCTCCATGTTAAGTATAAAGCCTTTGGACACACTGCACGCATGTCGGCTGCCTGGCTGAACCACAGCAACTCGTGATGCCGTCCACACAGACTATTTTGCAGAGTATACCTCGCGAGGCGCGGCGCCAAATCTGTACGATGACGTGCCGCTGCTCACGTGGGCTGTGTGGCCGCTCTCAACATGACCGCCGGAATGAAAAACAAGACACACACACACACACACACACACACACACACACACACACACACACACACACACACACACACACACACACACACACACACACACACACACACAACACACACACACAGTGTGCGAACCATGCCATGGTCTTCGGGGGAGCTCATAATTTTTAGGGGGGGGGGGGGTCCTCGCAGGGACTTTACTGTGACGCTTTCTTTACTCGACATACTGTAGGCCTTGTGTATGTATGTGACAAATAAACCTCTTGAATCTTGTCATATATTCAATCAGTTTCAGTAACTACAGAACAGTACATATTGTAATAGACTCACTTGTTGTTGTTTTGTGGTCCGGCCGGCTGGGCTTGCATTTTCCATGATAAAAACGTATCCATTTAGTTAGATAGATCCAACACTGTCTACAGTATCTCGTGATTATCTCTCCGACTCCTGACTTAGTATAGCCTAGCTAAGCTAACTCACTCAATGAAATACTCCTGGTGCCAAGCATTATTTTCTCTATCCTGTGTTCTGATACCGCCGGCACCACCGGGCGTTGTCAGAGAAATAGTCCCCGCCGCAGCAGGTGTAACAGCGTCGTCGCCAGCTGTCAATTTGTCTGCGATCGAAGTAGATGATCCCGGCTCCTGCTCTGTCAAGTCGATTGGCTGCTTCGCCTTCTTTGTGAAACCAAAATGGGTTAAAAGGCTTACTTGTTGGATTTTTCGTTTCGACATTATCCTGAGTGATTACCTGTCAAACTATCAGTGTCACTGTCACTGATGTCAGATTACAACGCGGGTGAAGTTTGATTTGTGCATGCCTGCATGCTGCAGCGCCGCCACGCTCCGAATGGTAATCGCAAGAATAGCATGCATGTTGCCATATATTACGGTGAATTAGTGCGCAAATCATTAATCATACATCAAAATAGCCAAATTTTATTATTATACACGATGACGACGATACAGAAAATTACAGAAAAATGAGAAATGCATGGCAAAAATAGCATTTATTGTCAGTATTTTAGAGACCCCCCAAAAATTCACAAATCATGTTTTCAGGGGAGCTGATGTTGGTTGGCACCCTGCACACACACACTGCTGAGGTAACCAGTGTGTCCCAGGCCTAATGGACAACTGTCAGTGTTGTTCTCCATTTAGAGCCAGAGGATGGGCCAGTGCTGCAGGCCCCTGTTAACATTTGATTGCCTCCCTGGGTAAACCTCCACCCCCACTGGCTGTCTAGGTTCCTCAGGCAAGTTGCTGCAAAGTTTTGGCCATTAGTTGCCATCGTTGGCCTGTAACCGTCAAAAGACCTATGGCTCCCAGTCTACTCAGGGAGTTGGAAACCACCCGAGCTGGTCCAAGGTAATGAGAAAAATCACCTAGTTTTAAAAGAATATTTCATAACTCAACCCAATTTTGTTCTTAACTCATTGACCGCCGGGGATTAGCCTCATCCTGTAGTAGCTACCGCCACCACTGTAAACGATGGGAGTCGCTCACCTTGTTTGCAGGGCTATAACTATTATACTATAAATATTATAGCTATGGATGCAATACTATGGCCCATTTGACATTGAGTATCTATCGTTCAAGATGTGAAAAAGGAATATTTTTTCCATCCATACATTCCCCTTTTATACCGTGGTGAATATAAGTAGAGCGGTTTAGGGTAATTCCTGGGAGACCAGTAATAGGCTGCGACGCATATTATACTTAATCCATTGGCATTTCGTCCCTATACACGCTACAATAAAAAATTCAAATGCATTATGATCGGTATATTATGTTCCATCATGCATGCATGAAAGGGGGGGGGGGGGGGGGCGTTTCTGATTAATTGATTGTCAATAACGGCATTCGTTAGTACAACAGCATACGCTGATCAGGGTGATGGCTATGAAAACAATGCACAACCAAGCTGAAATTGACATTAAATTGCTCTTACCTGTGGCCGGTGAGATTCCAAAAAGAATATTCCAATTATTTGATTACGATCTGCTAGATCGTATGTCCATTTGGGCCACGACATAACCCCCCACAGCATAATGAATCGGACGTCCCGAAAACTATTCAATGTGATCGGGTGAAGATCTTGATCCACGTTACTAGAAAACTCCGCCTGGATGACTTTCATCGACGCACAGAGAGATACACAGAGTCTCAAATGGAGTACAACATCGGCTGCATACCACCAGGCGGCGGTATTGGACCTTTGCGATCTCAGAGTCATTCCCTATGGTACCACAGCCTTCCTGGATGATTTATGAATGGAAATAGCGAATAAAAGAAATAACGATCAAATAACGAGTATACTCGTTGTTGGCGTTATTCGATTGGCGGCCAATAACGAGTATACTCGTCGTTGGCGGGGAATGAGTTAATGAAATAAAGGTGGAATAAAAAAAATAAAAAAACAACCTCTTTGAGTTATTCATCATAGTTCAGGGCAGACAAAAATGAATCGATACATTTCTAGAAGCAGGTTAGATAGCTAAGATCGCAGATTTATCATGAAGTTGATGACACAGTTGAATGAATAACTAACTTGACCCGCAGACCAGACTGATTGCCTGGAGAGACAATAATGCAGATAATCTAAATGAAATTAATAAAACATCATATATAGGCCAGTGCAAATCAATCTCACTACATTAACATGGGATGAAGTTGACCTAACATAACCTTAGGGCCTACAATGGGCCAGTATCACCCTCTTGACATTGAGCAGGAAGAGAGACTCGTTAATAATAAATGCTGTTGCAATACATAATATGATAGGGATCCTGCAGGAAAAAGATAAGCTGTCAATCATGTTGCAAACATAATAGTTCAGCTTCCTTGACATTTTTATCAGAATTTTTGTTGATTGATGGAAAGGAAGCAGAAGGAGTAGAGAAGGAGATTGATGATTAATATACCATTGAGTATGATTTATAGATCATTTAGTATATTGTGTTATACTAATAATCACAGCAAGCCTTCAACAATGAGGATGCATTAAAAGTCAAAGAATTGAACTCGGCATGTTGAAGTGTGCATCGTTGCATCTCTCTGAATCCATCGTCCTCCCACTGTGGGACCACGTCTCATATCTCAACGAAACCCAATCTCCTTGCGTCAGTGTGCCCTCTAAGATCCTATTGACAATTGGTTGAGACGGCAGCCCATCTCTTACCTCCCAGATCCCGACATCCCGCCCCTTCCTCTCTCCCCCCGGGTGCTCTGGAGAAACTGGACCCTTTGCTCGCCCCATTTGGTTTTGGCGCACCTCTCCGCGCCTGTCAGTGTTTTCCGAGGGTCACCGCAAACAGCAGGAGGTCGTCTCTAGTGAACACACTTCTTACTTGGGAACCTTCAGAGAGGATGGGATCCCAGGAGGAGGAAGAGTCACGCCCGCCCTCGGACATCACCGTGTTCGGGGCCAACTGCACCCTGCATGGCCTCAGTCACATCTTCCTGCCTGGCGGGGTGACCTTCCGGCGGCTGCTTTGGGCCGCCGCTTTCAGCAGCTCCCTCTCCTGCTTCCTCTACCAAGTGGGCGGCCGTGTGATCGAGTACTACCAGTACCCCCATGTCACCATTCTGGACGAGATGGACAGCCCTGTCATGTACTTCCCCGCCATCACCATCTGCAACTACAACAGCTTTCGAAAGTCCCAGATCACTCGGAACGATATCTTCTGGATGGCCGGGCTGCTGGGCGTGGAGCAAGGGGACTTTGATGACTTCATAGCGGCCTTGGGACAGCCGACAGACGACAGCAAGTTTTTCCCCAGCAAGACCTTCAACATGCTGGAGTTTGTGCAGAGGACCAGTCACAGCATGGAGGAAATGCTGTTGGACTGCAACTACAGAGGCAAGGAGTGTGGTTCTGAGAACTTCACCACGGTGAGTACAGTATGAGTTCTGCCTCTCGTGTTAACAGCCTCAATTGCAGTGGATTGAGTCAACAAGGTCAATGGTGTTGATACTGTCACCTGGGCAAACTGCATTGTTTGTCAATAAATATCGGGGGGGAAAATGTCCCTTACATTATTTGGGATATGCCAAAACACTTGGCAAGAAAAGTGTCTGTTAAATGCTGTAATTTGAGCATGTTCTTAATTTCAAATTACACATAATGGTGTGAGGTGAAGTATAATTCTATTGATGTTTATGAATACTTGGAAGAATAGGCAAAAAAAATTGTTGTCAAAACAGATTTCTGCTTGTAAAATATGTTGAAACAGACTTCTGTTTGTAAAATGTATTGAAACAGAGTTCCGTTTGTAAAATGTGCAATGTCATGATGAGGCACACTCTTTGGAAATATGTCATTTACATTTCAGATGTCCTCTGGGGGGCAGAGATGTAACCTACATACAAATTATGTTGACATTTCTTAATTGTTTCCACAGTAATGGTGCCGTGCCCATAATCATATATGTTATGTATTCATTTGACGGTATGTTTGTATTAAAGGAGTGTAGCTATGGAGGGAACATCAGGTATGGAGAAACAAGCAAATCGGTAGGGATTCCTGTGGAATACTAATAAAGAACTATTAATATTACACTGCCAATGCCAGGTAATTCCTGATCCAATGGGGTAATGACAATATTATACTGTCTCCAAAACCTTTTTTTGGAGACAGGGCTACTATTAGTAATTTTTGCTTGTAACCCTAATTGCTATTGCTATTTTCTAAAAAGTGTCTTCAGTGGAATGTAAACTGCCAGGGTGCCATATGGCCCAGCTGAATATCTACTGAGATCATGCATCATGCATTATGAAGCAAACATATGCTGTTTTCCAGGCCAGTGGAGGTTTTAATACATTACTGTTATTCTTTGAAAATACTCTCATCTCCAAGAAAGCCACCTCAGTGACAAGCATACATTGTAACGTCAAAACACAGAGGTATAGTTGAATGTTCATGATTGCAGTGACACAAATAAGTTTGATTTGAACAGAGAAAGAGTTTATTTTCCTCATCCGTTTGGCTGCCCTCCTCGTCGGGTTCCAGGTCTTTCTTCCTCCACTCGCGGCTCCCTACCCAGAGAGGTAAAATCATGTCAGCAGAATTTGTATGGAACTTAATCGTCGTGCTGCAGAGACAGGGGAAGGATTGTATTTCGATGAAATGGGCCATTGATTTGACTGATGAAAGCACGACACCAGGATGGGCTTGTCAGTTTCTTTGAGAACCAGCAAAAGTGAAAACAAGAGGCAAACTACTTATCATAATTACACAGTGGTTCCACAATGGCTGTAATGCTTCCTTTGTGTGTGAAAGACAATGGTTGAAATTGAAAAACTATGCCCAGCTATTTAACCTATGACATAATGAATATCCATTTGTAATTTTCTGCAATAATTCACCTAATGAAGATAGAAAATAGCATTAGAAAAATTACACTAAATAATGTGCTTTATTTGGCTACCTCAATAATAATATTAAAGTTTATAATAATATATGTAGCTGCGTGGTAGCAATGAACTGAGTTCCTAATCGTATTATTGAAGGATTTTCCAATATTCTAAAATGGCAGCCAAAAATGAAAGGCAGACCTTGTGTATTCTAGAGGCATAATCGTTTGCCATGTTCAGATACACATCTGGCCAAATTCCACATCTCTAGGACAAATGGGACAGCGAGGCGGAGTCTGATATTTACAGTGCTTGTTATTATACTACCCCCTATGAGTCAATCAGTGCCATTGTTTGTGTCCAGGTTATGCAGGGCCTGGACTATCTGTCCCAAAATGGACAAAAGGTTACAGGGCTGAGCCTTAGACTTTGAGTACTTATTATAACCAGTGACATTGTTGCTTATGTTCATTTTTACCTTCTCTGCTGTATTCTGCACATAATTTTTTTTTGCCCATGTACACACAAGGCATTATGGAGAATGGAATGTTTACTATTGTCACAATGCATACATTTTTTGAAACAGCCATATTTTCTTCAAATAAGTATAGTTAGAATAATGTTTCTGATCGAACTGATAATAATAATAATAATAATAATAATAATAATAATAATAATAATAATAATAATAATAATAATAATAATAATAATAATAATAATAATAATAATAATAATAATAATAATAATAATAATAATAATAACAATAATAATAATAATAATAATAATAATAATAATAATAATAATAATAATAATAATAATAATAATAATAATAATAATAATAATAATAATAATCTTTATTTGAATAGTACCTTTCATAGAATAGAATAGAATAGAAATACTTTTATTATCCCGAGGGAAATTTGACACTGCAAATCGCTCAACATTAAACATTTAGACAGAACAGGTCACGAATAAGAATAACAAAACAAATCAAATTGCCTAAGATAAGAATAGAATAAAATTGAATAAAAATGGAATAAAATATACAGTAAATAAATACAGTAAAAATATACTGAGGTCTACAGTAGGTGTAATATTGCACAGTGCTGTTTCAAAAGTAAGAGTCCAGGAAGATGGTAACTGTAACTCTGTGCTCAGTGATGCAGTGAGGCACGGTGATGCATTGTATAGTCTGATGGCTGTTGGAATGAAGGACTTCCTGTGCCGTTCAGTGCTGCATTTAGGTAGTGTGAGCCTAGCACTGAACATGCTCCTCCTGTCAGCCAGATCTGTGTATAGTGGATGGGAGGGGTTTTCCCTGATGGCCTGGAGCTTAGCAAGAATTGCAGCCCAAAGTGCTTGACAGCCATAAAAAAGACACAGGCATACAATTAGCATAGAATTGGCATACATATAGACAGATTGTAGTTCCTTTTGGCAAAGTTGTTGCACACATCTCTAGGACAAACAAGGCAGCAGCAATGAGCCTTCGATTTTCAATGCTTATTGCAGCATTGACCAATCAGAGCCATTTTTGTAAAATAATAATTCCAGCAATTACAATAGGTTTCCCTGCAGAGCCTTAATAATAAAGATGGCATCTGTTAACAGAGACACATTTTGGGTGTAGCCTATAGACCGAAAATGTGTCTCTGTTAACAGATGCCGTGGTCAGTGACTGACCTTGGCTTATCATGTCCTCAAAGGGCAAATTTCAGCTAAATGTCAGAAATTGGAGAAGCTCAGAGGGCCTAAGTATAGAGGGGACTGATTAAAGATTCATGGAGCTGCACGAGTCCCCCTGCTCTGCCTGTTGATCTGACTGAGGCAGGCAGGCTCTCTTACAGGCGATAAGATGTGATGGAATTCAGATGAACCACTATTACTTAACCTACTAACCCACCCGCCTTATATCTCTAGCCTTCCGTCACTGGGAGAAAATTCATAAAGAAAGAAAATGTTTACCCGGTTTTGTTTTGGAATTCTTCAAGATGTCTGGGATGTGTCATACAGTACTATACTTATTTTCTTTATTATTTGAAATGTTTATTTCGAACATGTAAATACAAAAAAAATTAAACCAAAACAAATCATCTCTCTAGCAATGAAATGGACATAAAAAAGAATGCAATAAATAAAAAGAGAACATAACTCAATTTACATGTTCGAAAAGGAGTAGGAAGAAGTATACACTTATTTAATCCTACCCCTTTTCCACTACTCAAAATGTATGTAATTTTTTACTAATTTAAAACCTTACAAAACAAATGTAAGCAAAAGCTAAACATAAAAAATATATATATATTATATTATATGTAAAACATGAAGAAAAATAACATAATGTAAACACCCGTGAATGTCATCCCTTCCTCATCCCTGTACCTCGTGAAAATTATTTCTTTATAACTATGTTTGAATTGTCTTATGTTTGGACATTGCTTTAGCACAATATTCAGACTGTTCCAGAGTTTCACTCCACATATGGAAATGCAATGTCTTCTCCTGGTAGTACGTACACTAAGAACTTTTAAGTTGAGTTCTCCCCTCAGATTATAACTGTTATGGTTTGTAACCGACCCCGATCGCACAACACAAGACAGGTATGAGAGTAAGCCAAGAACTGGGCATTTATTGAATACAAACAAAATCCCTTTAAGGGAGAACACTAAACACTAGAAACAAGAAAAAGGGCAATGTGCCTTTAAGAGGCGAGCAGGCTAAGGGGAAGGCTAAGGGAGAACACAAAATACTGGAAACAAGAATTAGGGAAAATTGGCACTGTGCCTTTAAGAGGCGAGCAGGCTAAGGGGCTAAGGCTAAAGGAGAACACAAAATACTGGAAACAAGAATAGGGGAAATTGGCACTGTGCCTTTAAGAGGCGAGCAGGCTAAGGGGCTAAGGCTAAAGGACAGGGCCAGGGCAAAGGACAGGGCAGGAACAGGGGCACTGGAGAGGGGAACAGGGACAGAGGCCCGGGGAGGCGGGCTGGAGACAGGGACAGAGAAAACAGGGTTAAGGCCTTGGACAGGGCGAGGGCCAGAGCTGCTTACAGGGATGGAGTAGGAGCGCACAGGCTAGACGTCTGGAGTGGTGCGCGTCGGCTTGAAGAGCGCGCCGGCTCGGAGAGACGCATCCTCCCGTAGAGAATTAGAGAGCGATGCGCGTCTGGAGAAGTAGCGCGCCGGCTAGAAGTCTGGAGTGGTGCGCGTCGGCTTGGAGAACGCGCCGGTTCGGAGAGCGCGCCGGCTCGGAGAGACGCATCCTCCCGTAGAGAATTAGAGAGCGATGCGCGTCTGGAGTAGTAGCGCGCCGGCTAAACGTCTGAAGTGGTGCGCGTCGGCTTGGAGAACGTGCCGGTTCGGAGAGCGCGCCGGCTCGGAGAGACGCATCCTCCCGTAGAGAATTAGAGAGCGATGCGCGTCTGGAGTAGTAGCGCGCCGGCTAAACGTCTGAAGTGGTGCGCGTCGGCTTGGAGAACGCGCCGGTTCGGAGAGCGCGCCGGCTCGGAGAGACGCATCCTCCCGTAGAGAATTAGAGAGCGATGCGCGTCTGGAGTAGTAGCGCGCCGGCTAAACGTCTGAAGTGGTGCGCGTCGGCTTGGAGAACGCGCCGGTTCGGAGAGCGCGCCGGCTCGGAGAGACGCATCCTCCCGTAGAGAATTAGAGAGCGATGCGCGTCTGGAGTAGTAGCGCGCCGGCTAAACGTCTGAAGTGGTGCGCGTCGGCTTGGAGAACGCGCCGGTTCGGAGAGCGCGCCGGCTCGGAGAGACGCATCCTCCCGTAGAGAATTAGAGAGCGATGCGCGTCTGGAGTAGTAGCGCGCCGGCTAAACGTCTGAAGTGGTGCGCGTCGGCTTGGAGAACGCGCCGGTTCGGAGAGCGCGCCGGCTCGGAGAGACGCATCCTCCCGTAGAGAATTAGAGAGAGATGCGCGTCTGGAGTAGTAGCGCGCCGGCTAAACGTCTGAAGTGGTGCGCGTCGGCTTGGAGAACGCGCCGGTTCGGAGAGCGCGCCGGCTCGGAGAGACGCATCCTCCCGTAGAGAATTAGAGAGCGATGCGCGTCTGGAGTGGAGCGCGTCTGCTGTAGTAGCGCGTCTGCACGGGGTCTGGAGTGGAGCGCGTCTGCTGTAGGAGCGCGTCCGCTGTAGGAGCGTGTCTGCTGTAGGAGCGCGTCTGCGCGGGGTCTGGAGTGGAGCGCGTCTGCTGTAGGAGCGCGTCTGCTGTAGGAGCGCGTCTGCGCGGGGTCTGGAGTGGAGCGCATCTGCTGTAGGAGCGCGTCTGGCGCGGCGTCTGGAGTGGAACACTGGAATACCTCCCGTAGAGAATTAGAGAGCGCAGGCTGTGTCCCACTCCAGGCAAACGGCGACAGGTGTCGAAGGCTTGCACCTCGTCTCACGCCGGAGATGAAACAGCATACAGAATACAGAAACAGAGAGATAGGGAATCTCCCGTAGGAGCTTACAGATAGAGAACGACCCGACGAGGACTGGGGGGAAGATCGAGGTATTTAAAGCCCACTGGGGCGCTAATTAGAACACACAACAGGTGCGTGATGGAAATTGATACTTGACTTAGAAGTGTGTGTTCGGCAAGGACCAATCAACACAGAATGAAAGGTAGTCCAAGGGTGTGGGCTGCTGAAGAGCAGACGAGAGTAAACGAACGCGAGGGTGGGGGCTGGAGAGGTGAGGAGACAGGGAATTAAAGGTCCAGGGAACAGGAATTAAAGGTCCAGGGAAGAGGCGAACCTCACAGTACTCACAGTACCTTAAAGGAACGGAGCGAGGCAGGGAATGCAATACATAAACAACGACAACGCAAGGGTGGGGGCTGGTGAGGTGAGGAGAAAGGGAATAAAAGGTCCAGGGAACAGGAATTAAAAGTCCAGGGAAGAGGCGAACCTCACAATAACCCCCCTCTCTTTCAAAGAACAGTATTTCTAAATCTATTTTGCTAGGTGTACAATACTGTATACCTAGGAATGTCACATTATAGTTGATCTTGTGTATAAATGTATGATACACTATTATATAGTATTTAGTGTCCTCTGAATAATTATGTGACACACAGACACACACACAGACACAGACACACAAAAGAAACACACACACACACACACACACACACACAATTGCACATGTACACAATACACACATTTCATTCCTTGTGAGGACATTCCAATGACTTACATTCATTCTTTAATCCCCATTTTCGGAAATTCACTTATTTGCACATTTAGAAGATAGATATAATTTCCATCCCTGTGCGTCTAGTGTCCTAGCGCCCGGTTGCATGCTAGCCTAGCTTAGCACAAGAACTGGAAGCAGGGGGAATCTGTCAAAATGACAGACCGATTCCAGAACTGTTGTTATGAACTGATTGGCTAAACTAAGAAGCAGCCCATGCTGGCTAAAGCCTTCTGTTGGGAAAGAGGAGAGGAGAGACAGATAGAAAGGTCACAGTAGAACACTGGGCTATGTTTAAGCGCCACTTGTCATGAGCGCCATAGATTCAAGATTCAAGAGATGTATTTGTCACATACATACACGAGACACGTAGTGAAATGAAGGTGGCCATGCCCGCCTTGATTGTGCAAGAATACAAATAATAATAGAATAAAATAGAATAGATAATAAAAAGACATGATAAAAGATACTAAGATAAAATACAATACAATACAATCAATAAACAATTCCTATATACACTACTATACAATACTATACAATATACAGTTATGCTATATACTAACTATACTAACTATACAAAAACATAGTTATGTTTTTTAAAGTGACCTTTGCTTTTTCCTAAAGTGACCTGTAGTGTGTTTGTGTGTGAGATGATTGATTGATTGAAAACTTAAACTTTATTAACAGATTGTAGAATGGGTACAGTACAGTACAGCTCAATACATACAATTGTTAAGGGGATTCAGACCAGAGAAAGTATTTTGTCCCGGGTGATTATGCCCCCCCCGCGGCGAAATTAATTAGTATCCCCCTCTATCTCTCTCACACACACACATACAGCATGACGTGGAATCCCAGCTACCGTTACAAGACCTAGTATACAGTATATACCAAAAATAACTTCAGTATGAGTACAGCATATTTTGCATATTGTTAAAAGAGCCAAGGCTGGCTTGCATAGATTAAACATATGACTTACCATCAGAAGAGTTGAAGGAGGCGAGACATTCAGCTGTTCACAAGCCTTAATCCACTTTTTAAAAAAAATAATAATAATAATAACCAGCTTCTGGAAAACGACCGAATATATTGCCTTCCTCTGTCTGTGGCTGGTTGCTGAATGCTGATCTCAGGTTGAACAGGTCCAAGTTCTTTCAATCTGAGTTTTTCTTGCAGTGTCCGTCTTTCAAATGGTGTTGCTTTGATGGATTTAATAGAATTATCCATGGTAGCTAACTATAAACCAAAACCAGGCAAGGCAAGTCTTATGCAACTGGTGACGAGTGAACACACAGAGTGCATCTGCAGTGCTTGCTTGTCCAGAGCGCCAGAAACCGCGACCCCCCCAGCCCCCCCCCCAGATCATATTCATGACCATTGATAGGCTAAAATGTATTTACTAGATTCATTACATTGGCCGCTTGCGCGCAGTGACGCCTACTCAGTGTGTTTTGTCTAGCGCCCTGGATGCCCCGGATTCAGACTGACGTCAATCACAAACGAGGAGGAGGAGATTAGAATAGCATGCAAAATCGATTCCCGGAGAGTCAGCATTGCCTTGGCTTGGGCTGATCGCTATACTAACTTGTTTGGCTGAGTTAGGGGGAGGGAAGCCGTGGGTGGGTCCTGGGCATTGTGGACAGCGACCCCTACAGTTCGGTCGGGGCGCCTGCACAGCGAGGGTAGGATCTGGAGAAAGGTAGTGTGACCTTCCACATGTTACACTCTCCCGGTGAGAATCTGCGCTGCCAGGCTGGCTGCCGGCTGGCTGCACATGTGTCGGAGGAAAGCATGTGACAGTCTCCGGCCTCCCGGACCAACAGTAGGGGGGGGTGCACAACAACCAGGAAGGGGTTGGGAATTGGCATAACGACTAACAGTGGGATGGGAGAAAAATCGGAAAAAAGGAGGGGGAAAAAGATAATAATAATAATAAAAAAAAAAGAATAGCATGCAAAAAACAATGATTTATACTATATTTATTGCTATATTAACGTTATTGTGCATTTTAATAGTAATTATTATTCATTTTAAACATGTTTAGTTTATTTTTAGGGCTTCAAGCCTTCAAAATATCTAAAATAAGTTCTTCTTCTCCTACTCTCTCATTGCCCCAGCATCAGTGTTGGGTCCAAAACTGTTCATCTTGTACATTAACGATATATGTAAAGTATCCAATATATTTAAATGTATTTTATTTGCGGATGACACTAATCTTTTTTTTTCTGGTGAGAATATCCAGCAGCTTTTAGAGGTCATCACATCTGAAATGAAGAAATTAAAAAAATTGTTTGATAGAAACAAATTATCATTGAATTTGAGCTCAACTAAAATTATGTTATTTGGAAACTGTAGATTAAATACTCGAGTACAAGTTAAAATAAATGATGTGATTATTGAAAGAGTTTATGAAAATAAATTCCTAGGTGTAATAATAGACCATAAAATCAGCTGGAAACCTCACATAAAACATGTCCAATCTAAACTGTGAAGAAGCATTTCAGTAATGAGTAAAGTAAAGCACATTCTGGATAAAAAAATCACTCTACATTCTCTACTGTTAACTAGTTTTACCATATTTAAATTACTGTGCTGAAGTCTGGGGAAACACTTATAATTCTACACTACAACCACTTTTTATACTCCAAAAAAGGGCCATAAGGATAGTTCACATTGCAGGTTATCGTGATCACACAAACATATTATTTTTAAAGTCTAAAACATTAAAGTTAAATGATCTTGTGGAATTTAAAACGGCACAAGTAATGTATAAAGCAAAAGGTAATGTACTTCCAGGAAACATTCAAGAACTGTTCTTTGATAGGCAGGGGGGTTATAATCTGAGGGGAGAACTCAATTTAAAAGTTCTTAGTGTACACACTACCATGAGAGTCTGCATCTCAATATGTGGAGTGAGACTGTGGAACAGTCTGAATGTGGTGCTAAAGCAATGTCCAAATATGAGACAATTGATTTATAAGGAAATTATGTTCACGAGGTACAGGGATGAGGAAGGGATTTTTTTAATTTTATTTTTTTCATGTTTTACATATATAGTTTTTGTTTTTTTTGTTTTGCATATATTTGTTTTGAAATGTTTTAAATTTGTACACTCATTTGAGTAGTGGAAAAGGGGTATGATTAAATAAGTGTATACTTCTTCCTACTCCTTTTCGAACATGTACATTTAGTTATGTTTTGCTTTTGTTTAGTTATTTATTTAGTTTGAGTTATGTTTTGATTTTGTTTAGTTATTTATTTTGTTTGTATTCATTTACATGTTCGAAATAAAGATTTCAAATCAAATCAAAAGTGTTCTGATTACCAACCCCAGGCGTAGGCTTTTGTTCCCTGCTCCCTCTTCGGCCTTTTCACAGGTGGGAACAGCTCACGCTGTTTGTTGTGAACATGTTCAGGTGTGGGGGTGCTCCCGGTGTTGTGATATTTATATTTTAATATCAAGTTCAAGTTTCAAGTTTGTTTATTATTAGTCACAACAAAATACAGAATCATCATCATTAGGTGGCTTCTTCGTTCCGAAGGTTGCCTATCACTCTCCAACCCATTCTGTCCCCACTTCTTCTCTCCAACTCCATGACTCCGCCTCTCACTCCGCTCCAATCACAGACGTCGTCTACCCAGCCTCTTCTTGGTCTTCCACATCCTCTCTTTCCATCCACCTTCCCCATCACCACCTTCTTGAACATCTCCCCGCTGGATCCTCTCAGAACATGCCCGCACAACTCCATCTTTCTCTTTTTCAACCTCTCCAGCAGCTGTCCTCCTTGCATATCCGCTCTTCTCAGTACCTCCTCATTCTTGATCTTATCCTTCCATGTTATCTTCAGCATCTTCCTCAGCGTCCACATTTCAAAAGAGTCTATCATCCTCTTTGCCTCTTCATTCAGCGTCCATGCTTCTGCTCCGTATGAAAAGACTGACATAACGATAGGTTATGTAGATAACCTAGTTATATTAGTATTGGCTGAGCGTCCCGCTCTGAGCCTTACGAGATACTTCTATCTCCTGTGATACTTAATGTATCTCCCACGAATAAAAAACACATGCACCCCACCTGTATGGGGCCCCGCCCCTTACGGTGGCACCACCCATATAACCATGACTCTGGTCATGAAACACCCTTCCTCGCCAAAACCCGTCCCACGAAAAGAACCCCTTAAGAGGGAACTCAGGGCCGCGCAGAGCGGGACGCTCAGCCAATACTAATATAACTAGGTTATCTACATAACCTATCGTTATATATCGTATTTGCATCGCGTCCCGCTCTGAGCCTTACGAGATAATGGGGAAGAGCGGGCGCGAGACCCGACAGATGTACCCCCTGAGGACCCGTAAGCCCACATCAAGGGGTGCGGGGAGCCCTGTCACCCCATCCTCCCTAATGAAGGGGGGGCGCAGTCAACTCCACCTGAATGCGAACAAGAGGGAAACTAGAACCCCTTGAACACACCGTACAGGCGGAACCACGTGTGACTCAACACACTGTGGCCCATACCCATACACTCCTGCTACCCGACCAAAGGACGGGAAGCAGGAAAGGCCACAGACCCCAGAACCGCCTGGGAGACAGAACCCCCGGTCATGTCCATGAGGAAAAACCTTACAAAGGAGCCCGGGGAGGACCATGAAGCTGCAGCATAGATGGCCTCCACCGAGGCCCCACCCAGGAGAGCGGCAGAGGCAGCCACCCCACGAGTGGAGTGCGCCCTGACGCCCCCAGGGGGATCCTGCCCAGCCAACGTGTAGCAGCGGGTAACACCCTTGCACAACCAATGGGACAGGCGCTGCTCCGACAGTGCCTTACCAGCACGAGCCCCACCGTAACAGACAAAAAGCTGGACGGTAACCCTGAAATCCTGAGTACGGCTGAGGTAAATCCCCAAGCACGGACTGGACATGACAGGTGAAGGCCCGCATCTAACTCACTAGTGTGAGGAGGAGGACGAAACGCCTGAACCACAATATCCCGGGAGCGGAAGGAACTCCGGATATTCTTAGGCACGAAAGCAAGATCAGGTCGCAGAGTGACACCGCAATCGGTCCGAAAAGACAGGCACTCTGGACGTACCGAGAGAGCACAGAGCTCACCTACGCGTTTAGCGGAAGTGACAGCCAGAAGGAACGCGGTCCTGAAGGACAGCTGTCCCCACGGCGCCTGCTCGAGCGGCTCAAACGGGGCCAAGGACAACCGACCGAGGACCAATTGAAGATCCCAAGTCGGAGCCAAGGAGCGTTGCACCGGCTTAAAGCGTCGAGCGCCAAGCAGGAAACGCTTCACAAGAGGGTGGCTGAACAAGACATCCCCTCAAACCCCTCATGATAGGAGGATATAGCTGCTGCATATACCCTCACCGTCGAAGCCGACAGTCTATCAAGGAGAGACTGGAGGTAACCAAGGACAGCATCCAGGGGGCAGGAGACTGAGTCCCGGCCCCCCGCCTTACACCACACTTGGAACATACGTCATCTGCCCGCGTAAGCGCGACAGTGGAGGGAGCATGCGCATTCCAGATGGTAACACCATCAGGATCAAGAACCTGCGCCCCTCAACGTACCCGTCCCAACAACTGACCTAACAGATGTATGGGGAAGAATCCCTGGCGGCACGGCATCGGTCCCAGACCTGCCTGGCCATGTCCAGACGCAATCCTCACCCGTCAGGATGAGGGCCGCCCCGCGACAGTACACCTGCACCCACATTCTCCCTGCCGGGGATGTGGGGAGCCCTCAGGCCGCGCAGATGGAGGACGCCCATAGCCAGCCGCCCGCCGCCTGGTGCAGACAGGGGGAGCGTACTCCTCCCTGTCTGTCGATACACGACACTGACGTCGTATCGTCCGTCCTGATCAACACCATTTGTGGACCAGAAGGACCGCTTTCAACACCAACACATTGAACGTAGCGCAGACCGGGCAGCATGGTTTGCCAGCTGCCCCCTACTGCGTTGGCCCGACGCATCACCAGCGAGGGAGGCGTTGGTGAAAACGCGACGTGAGACAGCGCCGTAACCGTCCTAGGACGGAACCTCCCGAGCGTGTTGACAACACGCTCTGAGATGGATGCCCATAGCCCTCCAACCGTTGACTGGGAAGAGGAATACTCTACATCCAGTCTACAGCAACCCCAGGCTGGTAGAGACCTGCCTGGTATGAGACCTGACGATCCACCTTGACCGCGAAGGACCAGAACGTCATCAGGGCAGAACACTCCGTAACCCCGGACGACGCAGAGGCCCCAGTGCGGCCTCCACGCACTTGGTGAAGATGCGGGGAGCCAGAGAAAACCGAACGGCAGCCTCTGGTACTCATACGCAAACCCTGCAAAGGAAGCGTAGGTAAGCCCTAGGATGGAAGATCGGGGATGCGCATACGCATCCTACAGGTCTATGGAGGAGAACCAGACCCCCACCTGACAGTGTTCAACAGGTAGGAGACGATCCAAAAAATGCTGAACCTTCCCATGGGACAGGTCCAGCCTGGGTCTTACACCCCTCCCTCCCGACTTCTCGGGCTGAGAACACCGGGAGGAGAACGCCACGACGATGGCTTGCTTCGTCCACAGAGATTGGATCTCGTTGACCAGAGCTGTCCCTGCTGGAGACCCCGACAACAGGGTCTGTACCAAACCTGAAAACGGGTGGGGTTGTGTAAACACAAGTCCCCGCCTCACCGTTCTCTCCATCTACCTCGACATATGGTACTGCCGTAGTCATATGTGACGACACTCCCAACGCACCCGCCGTCACGTGGCGCAGGTCCGCCAGGAACTGTAGATAGTTGGCCCGGTCCCCCCGCTGTGCGTAGACAACCCCGGAACCGTGCGAGGAGCGCGTTCCGTGTCGGAACACCTGACCCTGACACACCCACGAGGCAATCGCACCCAAGGGGGAACCCCGACAGAAAGGGCCGATCTGATACGGGGGGCTTCCGATGAAAAAAGCCCCCCCACTGAACACCCCTCCAGAACATGCTGAAGGAGTTGTTCTGCAGCCGGACATGCAAGGTGTAAGGCCCCCATGGGTTCCTACACACCGTAGCCCTGCAGTGATATTACTACCACCCCAAACCATGTGAGCTGCGACCACTTGCCAATATTTCAGGAGTGGGAGGCACCAACATGATACCTGGCCTGGCGAAGGCGAGGCCGGGGAAGCCCGCACTGTGTGCCTCAAAAGGTTTCGAGCCCCCCTGCTGACAACACTTAAGTTGACAGACGTAACACCAGGCTCAACCAACACAGTTCAAGGTGTGGGAGCCGCTTGACAGCACAACATTCTCACGGACAGACCCAGGCTCAGCCATCAACTGGGTGTCAGCCCCTGTCCCCATGAGAAGCGAAAAAAGGGGGGCCGCCCGCGCATCAACGAAGGCACGCGGCCCGCAGCCAAAGGAAACAATCAGAGCCCACTTCTTCCGCTGGTGTTGGGGAAGGGAGTGATCGGAGAGCGGGCGGCTCGCGGCAGGACGGTGACGGCTTGTTTGTTCAAGCCGAACCCATCCTACATGGCCGATCCCTCGGCCGCCAAGGCTGTCGGCCTTGTGGACACCTGTCGAATCAACACCCAGAATACCTCTGGCGGGGGAAAAACATGGCCGCCTGTCGAGGACCCCGTCATCGCCGCTGACGAGGCCGTGCTCTCTCTTCTTCTGGCTGCGCGGTGTGAGGCGGTGTAGGGCCTAGGACAATACCGCCCGCGCTCCAGCAGAAGACCAAAATCCCCTGCGGAGAGGGGAACCCTGAGCGGTTATAGCTTGCGGCTGGGTCAAAGCTAATAACGTCAACAACCTCGCGCGATGTGTCGACGTCGGCTGGCCCTCAAGGCCCCTCCACCAGACACCATTTTTTTAATAGAAAAAACCAGCAATTCGAACACAGTTCTAATCGTTGCCAATTCCATACCGTGGCGGTACAAGCCTTAACAGCCCACCAGCCACTCGCCAGGCCGACCCACCCATGGTGTCGGCCGGGCGGGGCATTGTTTCAATATATCAAAAACAAAGGACTGACGTTAACATGGAGCACCAGTGGTGATTGCAAAAAACACCCTCCACTGTGGTGTGCACCATGAAAGGGTTAAATGAATAAAAGAGCTAAACCACAAAAAACTGTAGAATGAGCAAACCCATACACACAAAGTTTAAGGGGAGACGGACCAGACCCGTCTTCATTCAAAATATTCACAACAGAACACCAGCCCTAGTTTAGCCCATTTACCAAAAAAGGTAAACAAAGCCCCCCCCCCGCACTACTCCCCCAGTATACCGATTGACCGTCAGTATAAATGGTTTGAGAGGAGAGAAAGCTGTAGCAAGACAGACCTTCTCATAGCAGAGTGACAAAACGAAACAATAGCCCCCTACACAGGGCCGCCCCAGGAGGTGGGGGGCCTCGCGTCTAAAAATGCACAGGGCCTCACATTTCTCCCAGGCGGCCCTGCCCTTATACTACTGCAGCCTAACGCCAGGCAATGTGGGACCCAAGACAACAATTGCCTGTGCACAGACACGCAACATGTTTATCATGTCGGCTGGACCCATAGCCCCACTACCCGACGCCAACCCAGATGGGAACACTGTTCAACAAACCCCGCCGGAACACAAGGTAAAATACCTGGCTAGGAACCTAGCCACGACCTACCCCGTTGTCAACCCATTTACCCGAAAAAGGTAAATAGAACTCAAAAAGCCCCACAACAGCTACCGACTGACCTTCATTGATGAACCGGGCAAGAGGCGGGAGAGTGACAACATCTCACGGCGGAGACATTAAAACAGCATAGCAATTAGCAGTAGTAATAGCATGCGGCAGTAGCGATAGCATGTAGCATAGCTTCAGATGTTTTAGCAGCACGCCCAAGACAGCTTGGAAACCGTTCCCTGCAGAGAACGTTCACCAAACCATCCTGCCCCCGGCGCCAACACACAACATGGTTGTGTTAACAAAACAAACCAGCATTACTAACACTAATACCCATGCCTGAAGACACAGGGCCTACCTGAGTACAAGCTGGCCCGACAGCCAGCCTTGTACAGCTGAACCTCGATGTGCAGTCATCAAACGAGGAACATCAACACAGGCCCGTCGTGTCGCCGAAAACATGCGTCGAAGATGCCAGGGGCCAGCAACCTCCGGTAAGCTTCCAACATTATTAATCTTCCTTAATCTTTTCATTCCGCTAGTCTCGTATGGTGCACGCATCCAATACGCTGGGACGAAAACAGAGGAAGGGTGTTTCATGACCAGAGTCATGGTTATATGGGTGGTGCCACCGTAAGGGGCGGGGCCCCATACAGGTGGGGTGCATGTGTTTTTTATTTGTGGGAGATACATTAAGTATCACAGGAGATAGAAGTATCTCGTAAGGCTCAGAGCGGGACGCGATGCAAATACGATATATAACATACGTTTCCAAAATCCTGTCTTCGTTTTCCAACTTATGTTTCTTCTCAATAATTCTTTATGATTCCAGAATGCGCCCTTTGCAATTCCGGTTCTTCTCTTAATGTCCATGTTAGCTCTTCCACCTTCACTGATCCAGCTTCCAAGGTACATGTACTCCTTCACTTGTTCAAGTTTTTCTCCATCCACCTGTTCCTGGTGTTTTTTCAATGATCATTACTTTAGTTTTCTTTGTGTTTAGCGACATTCCATAGTTTTTGCATTCGACATTCAGCTTATTCATCATGTCCTGTAGATCTTCTTGACAATTACAGACTATAGCAGTGTCATCCGCGTATCTTATATTGGTGATGTTCTCTTTGCCAAGTTTTACTCCTTTCCCTCCTCTCAGACCTTTTTTCATCAGTGATTCACTGTACATATTAAAGAGTACAGGGGACAAAATGCATCCTTGTCTTACACCCTTCTCCACCGGGAAGTCTCTTGATTTCTCCTTTCCTATTCTAACATTAGCCTTCTGCCTCCAGTATAAGTTGGCAATTATTCTTCGGTCAGAAACTGGTATTTTGAATTCTTCCATTGTTCTCATCAATGTTGTATGTTCAACTCTGTCGAAGGCCTTGGTGAAATCGATGAAGCAAATATACAGCTTCTTCTGTTGGTCTATCGATTTTTCACCAATGATTCTGAGTTGGCAGATTGCATCTCTTGTTCCTTTTCCTTTGCGAAAACCCATTTGGCTATCCGAGAGCTGATGTTCAATTATGGGTTCTATTCTGTTCTTGATGATTTTCAGGAGTACTTTTGATGCATGAGATATCAAACTGATAGTCCTGTAATTGTTGCATTCTGTGGCTCTTCCGGTCTTTGGGATCGGAATGAACATTGATTTTAGGAAATCATTTGGAATATTTCCTGAGTTATAGATGTTGTTTACCAGTTTCACAAGGAGCTCGATGCATCTGTCACCAGAGTTCTTAATCAGTTCAGCAGGGATCTCATCCTCGCCCGGCGATCTGTCCGTGGCCAGTGACTTCACAGCCTCTTCAACTTCTTTTTTCGTGATCTGGACTTTTTCTATCTCTTCTAGACTAATTCCTGTGTCTGATGTTCTGTTCTGGTCTTTGTATAGTGTTTCCACATACTCTGCCCATCTATTGATTATTTCCTTCTCGTCAAGGAGCAGTTTTCCTTCTTTGTCTCTGACACCTTGGGTTGTTTTTTTCCTCTTCCTTGTTAGTTGTTGGATCTTGTTGTACATGAGAGGGTTGTGCTTCTTGTCTAGATTTTCAATTTCCTTGCATTTTTCTTTGTAATACTTCTCCTTTGCATCTCTACACATCTTCTGTACTTTTCGTTTTGCTCTGTTGTATTCCGTTTTTCTGTCCGCATTCTTCATGTCTGCTCTCTTTTTCATCTCATCCAGAATGTCTTTCGTCATCCACTCTTGTTTCTCAACTTTTTCTGGTTTACCACAGATTATGTCTGCAACGCTTCTCAGTTTTTCTTTCAGTTTTGTCCATAGTTCTTGTGGATCTTCAATATCTGCTAACTCTCTATTTTCTAATGTTTTGTTCACTTCGTTTCTGTATCGTCTCTTCATGGTTTCTCCTTTCAGACTCTTCACATCCCATCTTTTGTGTGTCGTTTTCTTTTTCTTGATGGTTTTCAGTTTGATCTTCATTTTCATCACTACTGGAATATGATCTGAACCACAGTCTGCAGATGGTCGTGCCTTAGAGTTTGTTATTCCTTTCTTACTTACTTATTCCTACTTTGATGAAATGCTTGTTTCTGTATGAGCCCCTGAGAGTGTGCTACATACAGTAAAAATCAAGTAAGTAAAAAAAGTAATTAATATATTACATTTGTCCCTTTTGCAGTGCAGTCAGTAACTACATACAGAGAAGTGGCTGAGTGTTGTAACCATGCAAGGTGCCAACCTGCTCATCAGGAGCAGTTAAGGGGTTAAGTGTCTTGCTCAAGGACACTTAAGACACGCTGCCGCGAGGGGTGGGAATCGAACCAGCTAACCTATCGATTACCAGACAATCACTCTACCTCCTGAGCAACTGTCACCACTGTTGTTCCTTATCCAGTCCGTCTTCCTACTTATCGTCCACAGCTCGCTTAGCGCTTGACGCTTAGCTGTCAACGGTAGTGTATTGGAGGATATTAACTCATTGGGCGCCATTCACAAGAAAAGTCGGGTTAACTCGCCATCGCTTGAGCGCCAATCACGAGAAAATTCAGGTTTTAATTGTTATTTCTTTTATTCGCTACAGTATATCCATTCATTTTTCATCCATCCTTACTTACTTACTTAGGCCTTTTATTCCTTTCGGAACATAGGCCATTGATGAAAAGTTTCCACCCCTGCCCTGGCTTCAGAACATCCCACTCCACTGACACATGCCTTCTCTATTTAAACAACCACATCAAACAAGAGGTGGACGCGGGCAAATACTGCGGCATGGTCATGCTGGACCTACAAAAGGCCTTCGACACTGTCAATCACACCATTCTGATTGACAAGCTAAAAGCAATTGGTTTTGATAGTCTATCAGTGAGCTGGATGCAATCCTACCTGGAGGGGAGAGAGCAGATGGTGGAGGTAAACGGTACCCTATCCCCCCCCCTCACAGTAAGCTGTGGTGTTCCACAAGGAAGCATACTAGGTCCGCTACTGTTCCTAATTTATGCAAATGACATGTCGTCAGCTTGTGACTGCAACTTGTTCCTGTTTGCGGATGACTCAGCCCTGCTGGTCTCTGACAAGAACAAGTTACAGGTTGAAAAAACCCTCAGCTCGGAACTAGGCAAAATCTGCATATGGCTCGCTGATAACAAACTATCATTACACATGGGCAAAACAGAGTCCATTCTCTTCGGTTCAAATAACAAACTCAGCAAGACCGACAGCTTCTCAGTTACAGTGGGTGACAATATTGTCACAAGGAAAGAAGATATTACCTACCTGGGTTCCATCCTAGAGGCAAATCTTTCCTGTGACAAAATGGCATCCAATGTAATAAAAAAAGTCAACCAACGAACTCGATTCTTGTACCGGATCTCCTCACTGGTAAACAAGAATACCCTGAAGACTCTGGCAGGAGCACTCATTCAAGGGTACTACAACTATGCTTGCACCTCATGGTACCAAAGCACCTCAAAGGCGCTAAAAACAAAATTACAAACATCTCAAAACAAACTGGTCAGACTACTGCTTGACCTTACTCCTAGAACCCACCTCACCCCTGCCCACTTTGACAACCTAGGATGGCTTAGAGTAGACGACAGAGTACAGCAACTTGCAATGGGCCTGGTCTACAAGATACACTACACGACCAAGGTACCCATGTACATGTCAAAATACTTCCCAAAGGTCAGTGAATACCACGATCACAACACCAGAGGGAGCTCCACAAATCATGTTAAACCCAGATTCGGCTCAAACAAGGGACTAAACACGTTTCGCAATTATGCCACATCAATGTGGAACGCACTACCCAAAGCTGTAAAGGAATGTGAATCACTACCCACTTTCAAAAACACTCTCAAAAAACACCTACGGGAGACTGCAATTCGAAACTGGCCCCTGTAAATGTACACAACCCCCTCCAATGTACAGTAAAAATGACCAAGTATGGTCTTGTCAATATTCCAATGTACAGTGTTGCTTGTACAGTTGTACAGTGTCCCCCACCCACCCCTCCTACCCAACCTCCCCCCACTCCTACCCAACCTCCTCCAATGTACAGTACCCCCCCCCCCACCTACCCAACCTCCTCCAATGTACAGTTTCTACGTCAAATGTATATACTTATTTTCTGGACTCTTTTCGTATCACAAACAGTACTGTATTTGCAAATCTGGTATGTCATAAATGTATAGATGTAGCAGTACTGTCTATCTGTATGTCATATATGTTACGATTAATTGAAAATGGGGGACCCTGATGTAAACAAGACGAAAGTCTTTCTCTGGTCTGCATCCCCTTAACAATTGTATGTATTGAGCTGTACTGTACTGTACCCATTCTGCAATCTGTTAATAAAGTTTTCAATCAATCAATCAAGTCTGTCTTGAGCCATCCTCTCCAGCTGTTTCCACGTTAGTCCCCTCGTCTTGAGTTCCTGCTCAGTGTCTCTTCTCCAGGGCCCTCATTCATCAACGTGTCTTACGCACAGATTTGTGCTTACCCTGTGCGTACGATCATTTCTAAGCAAAGAGTGGGATTCATCAATTTCAACTTGAACTTGACTTAGTGCTTATGTGTACGCACAGCTCGGACCACACTTAGCTGACGCCCAGTGGTAGAATAATATTATTACAACAAGGAAATGAGCTTCTGTGCATAATAACACTGGCATGTTCTGTATGAACCGTAATTCATTATAGTTCATTGTAAAATAGCAATAGTAGTGTAATTATGGTCAAAACCCTATAAATAGCATTTGGAATAATAGATCTTTCTCTCAGAATGAATGCAGCATGGTTTATATAGCGTTATCGGAATATACGGGGTGTAGGCTACTGACTGACTGCGCTCCGCGTAGCTTGATTGATTGATTGATTGAAAAGTTTATTAACAGATTGCAGAATGGGTACAGTACAGTACAGCTCAGTACATACAATTGTTAAGGGGATGCAGACCAGAGAAAGACTTTCGTCTTGTTTACATCAGGGTCCCCCATTTTCAATTCATCATAAATCATAAAGCTCAACTCGTTATTATTTTGCGCACAGACCGCAGAAACACGGGAATGTTTTGATTATATTTAAAAGGCTTTACGTTAAACGAAACAAGTGGAATTTCGAAGCTGTAAGCAGAATACAAGTCATATGAACACCCACGATATAGTGTTCTTCCCCCTTTTTACTGTATAAGAAAGAATAGAAAACGCATTGCAATGACACCAGATAGTGGACAGACTATGTATATGATGGGATTCAAGTTCGCGTTTATGTTGATCATAGGCATGCTGTCAGAGTATGATATCTTTTTTTTTTTTGATCCACTTTTTCTCCCATTTTTCTATTTTTTCTCCCATCCCAATTTTCGTATCATCCAATTCAACCCTCCCCTGTCACGAACGCTGTTTCTTGCCTCCCACAAGCCGGCTGCAATGTGGACTAAGTCATACATAGCACAAGTCCCCTCCGGTACTTGAGGTAACAGCAGTCGCATCTTTTCACCTGCGCAGCTCGATCTCTCAGTGTCGAGGAGTAACGCGTGGGAGGCTCACGCTGCCCCCGACACTTCCTGATTCTACTGCGCAGGCGCACCATCAGAGTATGATATCTTAATCAAACATTCTAGAACATTTGTCGTCACAGATCATGTCCTAATAGAAGGCTATGGCATGGTCCATCGTGATATTGTGTGGACTGTTATTACTGTACCGGTACCACCCATTGTGACAACAGCCTTGTGAGTCCCGCACACAAACATGATGGAATTCAAGTTCATGTATTGAAAGGCAGGCTACATCATACATGCAGTGAGATTCATTGTTCTTGTATATGCTCTCGTATTATTGTTTATATAGGCTACCCAATACTGACATCAAAATAGATTGTAGTATGCCTCTAGAAATCATATGCAGCAGGTAGAAAATTGACGGAAGATCCATCGCGATTTGGAATAAAATTGAGGAGAACTTTAATCCCTGGGTATTAATCAAACAACACGGGAAAAGGCAGTCATATTCCAGCGCGGTCTTTATTAGTGTTTGCGCTGCCCAGGCAGCAATGGTTAATAGATATCATATCCGACATCACCGTTCTCATAACACGCTTCCCTCGGCTTAGTCCATTTTTCCACATTTCATGGGGGTATACCATTACCGTATATGGTTCATCGGGGCGGTTCTGGTATGCAAATACTTAAAACAGTGCACGAGCTCAAACGTAGGATCAAAGTCATATTCATCATGACAGGTGTGCGTCTGTGCTTACGTGTGAAAATAGAACATATTCTACGCACACATTGATGAATGAGGGCCCAGGTGTTTTTGGGTCTGCCTTGCTTGCCTTGTGGGTTCCAGGTTAATGCCTGTTTGGTTATTGCGGTTTTGTGTCTTCGAAGTGTGTGCCCAATCCAGCTCCATTTTCTCCTGGTCAGCTGGACCTCCACTGATTCTTGCACAAAAAAGTAATGGCAATAGAAAACCATGCATAACAAAGGGATTAGAGAATGCATGTAAAAAGAAAAAAACTATAGAGATTTTATCAAATGTAGAACAAAGACTGCTGAAACTAAATACAAAGTGTATAAGAATAAGTTAGTATTAATTATGAGATGGGCTAAGAAAGATTATTACAATAAATTGTTAGGCGAAAATAAAAAATAATATTAAGGGCACATGGGACATTCTTGATGATGTTAGTGGTGGTTTTCCAAGTTTCAGAGCCATATAGCAGTACGGATTTGACGTTGGAGTTGAAGATTTTGAGCTTGGTGTTGAGTTTGATGTTTCGGGTTTTCCATATCTTGTTTAACATGTTGAATGTTGCTCTTGCTTTTCCTATTCTTGCCCTTACGTCTTCCTCAGTCCCACCATCCACAGCTATAACACTACCCAATTATGTGAATTTGTCAACCTCTTCCAGTGTCTGGCCCCCGATGGTTATGGGGTTCATGCTTTTATTATTGACTCTGATTACTTGAGTTTTTGGTCCATTTATTTTGAGCCCAAGTCCAGCTGCAGTTGCTTCTAGCAGCTGGGTTTTGTCTTGCATCTGTTGATGGTTGTGTGAGAGTAGTGCGATGTCATCTGCAAAGTCCAGGTCTTCGAGGTGCTCCGTTAGACTCCACTGGATGCCAGTCTTTTTATTGGTTGTGGTTTGCCTCATGATCCAGTCGATGCATAGGAGGAAGAGGAAGGGGGAAAGTAGGCAGCCCTGTTTCACGCCGGTGAGCACTTTGAAGTGTTCTTGTGCACATCCACTTGGCATTTCATGTCCTGATACATGTTCTTGATTATGCTGATGTATTTTTTAGGGATTCCATAGTGTGCCATGAGTTTCCAAAGCAGCTTGCAGTCTACACTATCGAATGCCTTTTCAAAATCTATGAAATTGACATAGACAGGTGCGTGCCATTCTATGGATTGCTCGATGATGATCCTGAGGGTGGCAATTTGGTCACTGCACGATCTACCGTTCCTGAAACCGGCTTGGTTTTCTCTCAGTTCATCATCGACCCCTTTCTGCAGTCTGTCCAAGATAATGCGGTTGAACACTTTGCCTGGTGTTGATGATGATGGCGCTGCTCCGACCGGCTGCCTCTCTGTTCGCTCCGTCGAGACTGTGTTTACTTTTGTTAATATTTATAGTTTTTAGAGTTTTGTTCGTACCAACTGTTGGTGCATTTAATGTATATGACCGTCAGTCACTCATAGACATTGGATTACGGGAAACTTACCAACTGGATTACTCACTGGATCAGCTTTCCGAACCGCATCAATGGCCTGAAGAAATTCTCCGGAGATCAGGACCAGATCCTTTGTTCCTAGACCCCAGGAACAGAGGAACCAGACGGCGAGGGAAGAGGGCTGGGATCCGTAACAGGCTGAGATCCAGACGCCACCGTACACCACTGCCCAGTATATTGCTAGCCAATGTACAATCAATTGACAATAAACTGGATGACATCCGAGCAAGGATTCAATATCAAAGAGACGTTAGGGACTGCAACGTCCTCTGCTTCACCGAGACGTGGTTGACGCCGGACGTCCCAGACCACGCAATTCAACCGGCTGATCACTTCTTTATCCATCGCAAGGATCGGACATCAGCAGAGTCCGGTAAACAACGTGGAGGAGGTATTGCCTTCATGTTTAACAAAAATTGGAGCGATCCAACTAATGTGAAGGAATTATCCAACCACTGCTCCCCAGAACTGGAATATATAACCATCAAGTGTCGTCCTTTCTTCCTCCCGAGGGAGTTAACGGCGATCGTCCTGGTCGGAGTGTATATTCCACCGCAAGCCAGCAACAAGGTTGCGCTCTCCAGACTACACGACGAGGTAAATAGAATCCAAGTGGCGAATGTTAACGCCGCCATTTTAGTTCTGGGAGATTTCAATAGCGCCAATCTGAGAAAGGTATTGCCTGACTTCTATCAGCATGTGACTTGCAACACCAGAGGCGGTAACATCCTAGATCACTGTTACACGCAATTTAAAGGTGGCTACAAGGCTCATTCTGATAGTGGCTTTGGTAAGTCAGATCACGCATCCATCTTTCTTTCACCAAAGTACAGACAGAGAATTAAAAGTACTCCCGTAGTCTCGCGAGAGGTGCAGAAATGGGATGTGACGTCAGAGGAGACGATCCGGTCAGTGTTTCACCACACAGACTGGAATGTGTTCCGCGACACAGATAACATTAATGTCTACACGGAGACAGTGCTGGACTATGTTTGTACTAGGGTGAAAGAAACAATCCCCACTACCAAAATGAAAGTTTACCCAAATCAAAAACCCTGGGTAGACAAATCCGTCCGTGAAGCTCTGAGAGAGCGCACCAAAGCATACAACGACGGCCTAGAGGCAGGCAACATGAATGACCACAAGGTGGCGCGATACAACGTAAGGAGGACAGTGTCAGAGGCCAAACGACGCTACAGGGATAAAATTGAACTCCAGTTTGAACAAGCAGACTCTAGAGCTATGTGGCAGAGGCTCAAAACGATGACAGACTACAAAGGCGCCTCCCTCAAACTGAACAGTGACATCTCCTTAGCAAATGACCTCAATACCTTCTATGCGAGGTTTGATGCTGGTAATAACAACACCAGCTCACAAGCCTCGGCAATGGGGGGGGGGGGGGGGGTCGGCTGCTGATGGAGGCGCAGTGTTCAGGGTAACAGAGCATGAGGTGAGGCGGACCTTTAAAAAAGTGAATATCAGGAAGGCAGCAGGTCCAGACGGCATCCCCGGCCGCGTCCTAAAAGTCTGTGCCGACCAACTGGCCCCAGTATTCACTGACATATTTAACCTGTCCTTAGAACAGGCTGTCATCCCCACCTGCCTGAAGAAGTCCACTATTATCCCTGTACCCAAAAAATCCAAGCCTGCTTGCCTCAACGACTACCGCCCTGTAGCTCTCACCTCCATAGCCATGAAGTGCTTTGAGAAGCTAGTAAAGGGCTACATCTGCTCCTCCCTCCCCATCAACATGGACCCCCTGCAATTTGCATACCGCCCCAACAGGTCCACGGAGGACGCCATATCCCATGTGCTGCACACAGCAGCATCACACCTGGACAAGAGGCAGGGGAACTATGTGAGAATGCTATTCATCGACTACAGCTCGGCATTCAATACCATAGTCCCCTCCATACTCATAGCCAAGCTCAGGGACCTGGGCTTGGGCTATGACCTCTGCCAGTGGGTCTTGGACTTCCTGACTGGCAGACCCCAGGTGGTGAGAGCAGGCAACTGCACCTCCTCATCCATCACCCTCAACATAGGGGCCCCCCAGGGCTGTGTTCTGAGTCCCCTCCTCTACTCCCTGTACACACACGACTGTGTGGCTCAGCGGAGTAGCAATACAATCGTCAAATTTGCTGACGACACAGTGGTGGTGGGCCTGATCTCTGCCAACGACGAGAGGGCCTACCTGGAAGAGGTCAAGGTCCTGGCGGGATGGTGCCAGGAAAACAGCCTCTCCCTGAACGTCAGCAAAACAAAGGAGATGATTGTGGACTTCAGGAGGTCGGGGGTCAAGGACTACAGCCCCCTCAGCATCGACGGGGCACCGGTTGAGAGAGTCAACAGCTTTAAGTACCTCGGAGCCTACATATCCAAGGACTTGACATGGACCACACACATTAACAGTGTTGTGAAGAAGGCACGACAACGCCTCTACTTCCTCAGGCGCCTAAGGAAGTTCCAAGTCAGCCAGAAGATCCTTAAGAACTTCTACTCGTGTACAATAGAGAGCATCTTGACCGGCAACATCACCTCCTGGTTTGGGAATAGCACTGCACAAGACCAAAGCAGACTACAAAGAGTGACACGTTCAGCCGAACGCACAATTGGAGGGGGGCTCCCCACCCTCCAGAACATTTACTACAAGCGTTGCAAGGGCAAGGCTAAGAGAATCATTAAAGACTCCAGTCACCCGAACAACTGCCTCTTTGAACTGCTGCGGTCAGGCAAGCGATACAGGAGTCTCAAGGCGAGCACAGAAAGACTCAGAAGAAGCTTCTATCCCCAGGCCATCAGGCTGCTAAACGAACAATGAATGAACACTACACAACAACAACCACCAAGCGCACATAGCACACACATCCACACGCACACACTCACTTTAAACAAACACACTGTAGCACCCACTCCACACACTTATAGCACACACCCACTTTAAACAAACACACTGTAGCACCCACTCCCCACACTTTATATTTATGGATGAAGGATTGCACTACAACTCGTACACCTTACTGTAAATTGTACCTAAAATTGTACCTCATCCCATTTCTGCTTTGCACTAGATAGTACTGTACATTAGTACACTGCATAGTATTGTGTATTGTATATTATATGGTAACTCAGAACATTGTACATATGTCTATACCGAACACTGTGACCTCATTTTCTTCTTCTAAATTCATGCTATATTATGTTATTATGTTATTTGATACTATCTTGTCTAGCACAGTCTCTGGAGCGTAACAGTAAGAAGCATTTTGTATGAAAGTATTCTGTACTTCTGTATGACAACTATTAAAGAACTTGAACTTGAACTTGTTGAGAGCAACATAATCCCACGATAGTTGTTGCAGTTCTTAAGGTCTCCTTTCTTGGGTATAATAGCAATGAGCCCGTCCTTCCAGTCTGTTGGTACATTTCCTTCTTTCTCCCAGATCCTTTTGATCAGCTGGTGTAGCATGGTGGCTGAGGTTTCAACGTCTGCCTTTAAAGCTTCTGCTGGAATGTCATCTGGCCCTGCTGCCTTGCCACGTCGCAATGCATTGATGGCCTTTTTCACCTCATATCTTGTTGGGGGGGCACAGTTGATCTCCAGCATGTGTGCAGCTGGCGGAATCTCCACCTCTTGGACAGGGGACTCTCTGTTGAGGAGCTCCCTAAAGTGCTCAGTCCACCTTTGGTGTTGTTCTTCCTTGGTGGTGAGGAGTCGTCCTTGTTTGTCATGGATTTGTGTGTTTGTCTGTCTAAACCTCCCGGTTAGTTTCTTGGTGGTCAGGTAGAGTTCCTTGAGGTTATTCTTTCCCGCTGCTTCCTCTGCTTCTTGCACCAAGTCTTCTATGTATTTCTGTTTGTCGCGTTTGATGCTTTTCTTCACCTCCTTGTTTGCTACTTCGTAGTCTCTGTGAGCTGCTCCCTTTTTTGCTCGAGTTTTGCATTTGTTTATTGTGTCTTTTTTTGCCCTCCTCTCTATTCTTTTCAGTGTTTCAGTGGATATCCAGGGTTTGTGGCTTGTTTTCTTTCTCCCTACTACTTCTAGGCATGTCTCCTTCCATACGGTTTTCAGGTTGTTCCAGTGCTCTTCCACTGGTTTTTGAGCTTGTTCTTGCAGGGCTTTGGAACCTGTTCTGTAGGGTGATTTGGTATAGTTCCGTTGTTCCTATGTCCTGGAAAAGCTGGATGTTGTACTTTGCTCTGTTGTCAGTGGGGCTGTTACAGCGCTTCAGCTTGAGTTGGAGTTTTGCGGCCAGTAGGTGATGATCTGACCCCGCATCTGCCCCCTCTTCACTCGTACATCTAGGAGGGAACGTCTGAACTTCCTGTTTATACATATATGATCTATTTGGTTTTCTGTGGTGTAATCAGGTGATATCAATGTGGCTTTGTGAACGGGTTTGTGGGGGTAAACTGTCCCTCCTATGACCAGGTTGTAGTCCACACAGGCGTTTGCAAATCTTTCACCATTTTCATTCATGCTGCCGATTCCATGCTTTCCCATAATCAGCTTGTATCCATTGTTGTTGTTCCCAACCTTTGCATTCATGTTGCCCATGAGGAGAAAGATGTATTTTTCTCTCCTGGCCTGGAGTAGCTGTTGTAGCTGGTTGTAGAAGTTGTCCTTTATTTCCTCAACTGTGGTGTTGGTGGGTCGCATAACATTGTATGACATGTAGGTTAATTCTTTTATGGGTGGTTTTAAATCTTGCAGTGATGATTCTGGAGTTGATGGGCTCCCAACTGATGAGGGCCCTCTGCGCTTCTTTGGAGAGCATAAGTGCCACTCCCTCCGTGTGTGGTGCTTTCTCATCCGGGTGTCCGTAGAAGATTATGGATTCACCACTGGTCAGTTTGACTTCTCCTGTCTGGAGCCATCTGGTTTCACACAAGCCGAGGATAGAGAGCTTGTATCTTTTCATCTCTTCTGCGATACATGGTCCTGATGTTCCAGGTTGCGATGTTGGTAGACCGCCTAGGGGATAGAAGGTTCTGACGCACCCTCTCCATGTGGTTTTCAGCATGCATCTTCATAGTCTCTTCAGCTCGTATGCTTGAAGAGCTTCCATCTCCTAGGGTGCAGGGTTTCTTATGTTTCTTCAATGTTTCTGTAATACAATTATCCACTTCACGGGGGATTGGCCCATGAGTTTTACCATTGCCCTATTGGTCAGCTTCACCTGCTTCCCCCTCCCATGACGAGGACGTTAGCCTGATGTTATCATTGGCAATGGGTCTGAGCTTGCAAAAGGCCAATACCGCCGCCTAACGCCTTCCGGCCGGTATTGCACATCATTGGAATCCCTCCCCCTTGGGCTGTACGCTGATCTAAGAAGTCCGGTCCAGGTTTTCCTTCTCGGGCATGCAGTATCGTTATAACACAGACTGGGAGCAGCGTGGATTATGTGTTTTGGTGGAGAAACGTTGGATCAATAAACGCGATCAATATTTGGTATGGCGATCAGGAATTGGATTAATCTTTTTGCAGTACATCAGATGTGAGGTAAGGACTCTATGTTACCAATCTTGAGTTAATCCAATGTTTCTTGTGTGGAATCTTGACTTTTTCAACGTCCTTCTTTTCTTACAACGACACAACACCAGGACAAATATAAAGCATGTGATGAACACATTTTTTTTTTTTTGATCCACTTTTTCTCCCATTTTTCCATATTTTTCTCCCATCCCAATTTTCGTATCATCCAATTCAACCCTCCCCTGTCACGAACGCTGTTTCTTGCCTCCCACAAGCCGGCTGCAATGTGGACTAAGTCATACATAGCACAAGTCCCCTCCGGTACTTGAGGTAACAGCAGTCGCATCTTTTCACCTGCGCAGCTCGATCTCTTAGTGTCGAGGAGTGACGCGTGGGAGGCTCACGCTGCCCCCGACACTTCCTGATTCTACTGCGCAGGCGCACCAACCGACTTGTAGGAGTCGCTTGTTCACAACGTTCGATCCCCACCCTTCAGTTTTCCCTCCCCGTAATACGGCCAATGTGTATTACTGCGGACGACCAGCCAAACTGAAAAACAATGTGGAGAGCTGGATTCGAACACGCGAATCCTAGCGTCTCCACACTGGAGGCGAGTGCCTTGCCCACTACGCCACCTAGCCGCCCGACTACATGTGATGAACACACTTATGAAATATTTACAGTGCAAGGCCTACTTATGTAATACATTCTATGAAATATGACAGAATCAACAGACGAATATCTATGTGATGATAAAATACAAGACTTTGAATGCAATATCGACCCAGAAAGACGTGTTTAATTCCATTGAAGCCAATTGTAATTATTATACTGAGGAACAAGTTAGTGAATGTATAGTATTAGATAACACATTTTCGTTAATACATTTCAACTGTAGAAGCCTCTACAAAAACTTTGATAAGATTAATGATTATTTGAATACTCTTAAAGGCAAGTTTAAGCTGATAGCCTTATCGGAGACATGGTTGGAGGATGAAAGGGGTGTTGATTTCCACATTGACGGATATGAACTATATCATATAAACAGAACAAGTAAGAAAGCAGGAGGTGTGGCACTTTTTGTGGATGGAGATTTTAAATTTTAAAAACCAGTTGGATATATGACAATGGCAATTGATGACTTAATGGAATGTTTAACGGTGGAAATCTAAATGGAAAAAATAAGCAATATAATTGTTACTTACAGGAGACCTGGGTCAATGATAGAAACATTTACAGATACATTGGATGATTTGTTGAGTAGGGTAAACGGAAATAAAACATTTATTATTTGTGGAGATTATAATATTGACCTACTAAAGGTTTCTAAGCATAAGGCTTCAGCAGATTTTCTTGAATTATTGTATGGAAGAGGGTTATATCCACTGATCAACAAGCCAAGTAGAATAACAGAAACCTCTGCTACATTAATAGATAATATTTTTATTAATAGCTTTAAGGATAACGTAAGCTTATGTACATAACTAAGTTCTGTGAGTTATGGTGCGCTCAGCACCAGTTGCATATATCTCGCTTCAGCGTATATACACTGAATAAAAAATTCCACCATGTACCTTTACATGCCAGCATTCATCTGGCCACACCCCCATCCGCTTACCTTCATAAGCAGGGGTGGGGCCACACACTCATCTCCTTCCCAACAAATTTCACCACAATGAAAAATCAAGGGCCGCAGCGGCGTCCTGGTGCTGAGCGCACCATAACTCACAGAACTTGGTTATGTACATAACCTTACGTTCTGTTTCGTTATGGCTTGCTCAGCACCAGTTGCATAACAGGAGCTGAGCGGGAGCCATAGCCCGACAAATACACCCCGCTGAGGCCCCCCACAACCATCAGACCGGGGAGGACCGAGCCCCCCGACCCTCCCTAATGGAGGATACCCTCCCTATTGGAGGCTTACGGGAGGGAGACGGATCCGACCAGGCGAAGAGGAACTCAAGCAACTCAACGCACAGGGTGAGCAGACCGTGGCTTGACCCCACGACTACACACACGCACAACCCGCATGCCACCAGGGAACGAACGGAAGGAACAACCTCGTTACTGCCCCCAAAATCACGGGGTCAAGAGCAACCCTAACCCCGTGGCAAGGCCGTAGCAGCGGAGCGCGAAGGAAGACCCAGTCCCACTGAAGGGACTGGATCCCCTGGAAAAAGGAGGCCTGGAGAGGTCAATGACGCCAGGCATCAAGACCCCAGCAGGTGGTCACTTAGTGACACCGCCCCCCACATCGCCAGCGTATTCGGATAGGGCCCCTCCAAGAGCGGGCCCTTTCCCCCCACTAGCACACCGCCTGGCACACTGACTCTGAAACACAGGCAGTCAGCATGGCCGTAAGCACTCAAGGTTAACCAACGGAAGCAGGCAGCGCACCGGGGAAACCAGGCAGCAGGCTGTAACCTGAGCCTGGAGCACTGCGGACGAGACAGGCGCCAAAGGAGTCAGCTGAAAACAGCCCCCCCGGCGGAAGGGGCGTATGCTGGCGTTGTTGATCACCATGACAAAGCCTCCATTAAAAAAAAAACACCCAGAGGGGTCGAGGCAGAGAAGGCTGACATGATTGGCAGACGTCATGAACGTGCAGGGGCACACTCAACCGGGTAACCCGGGAGTTGACTCTGCTCCAACACGTCAGGGAATCAACCACCCTCTTGGTACCACATGCGGTGGTTGTTCCTATAACCCCTCGAGAAAAAACTCCAAAACACACCTGCGGGTATACACTGGCTATACCGCAGTACAAGTGTTTCAGTTTTCAAAAAAGGGTTATCCCAGGCCTACGGTATCAACAAAACTTTACTTCGGACCGGGCCCGGCGGCACGGGAAGCACAGGATTACCAGAGGAGGTCCAAGACCACCCCAACAGCCCCCTCTTCGCCACGCGTGAGAGAGGAGCGAAAAGAATGGATAACCAGCCCTAAGCACACCGCACTTGGTATTCCCAGGCGGTCTCCCAACCAAGTACTAACCAGGATTGAACCTGCTTAGCTACCGAGATCGGGCGTGTACAGGTTGGTATGGCCCTAAGCCATTACGATAGTGCAGAGTACAACATGTACCCAACAAAGGGTCTCCATAACGCCTAACCCTGTGACACCCGGACCGACCCGACATTTTTCCCCCTGAAAAAAGCACAAGTCCCTCAGGGTACCAGAACAGCAGATCTGCATCCCCGGCGGACAACGGGTTAACTGACCTGGACCAGCGTGACCAGACCAGTCCCGTGTCCTAACCACGCCGACATGCCCACTCCAGGAGAGGGGGTAGGTATGCGTGTCGATCTAAAACATGAAAAGAGGGCGCCACCCAGACGGTCCCATTGGACCGTGCTCAGTGGTCCACCCCAAGGGCGTGAGGCCCCTCTACCTATGTTCTGATCTTATTCCGTTAACATCCCCCAGATATGAACGAGAATTCATCGAGACAACCTAGTAAACTGGCGCTCGGAAGAGACAAAACTCCATCCCAGTTGCCCTATAAAAACGCTGTTTTAACAAGCAACCAAGGCGCACTTACAGTAGCCCCTGCGTGATTCTTTAACAGAAACACACGAGCCAGCACTATGTATGCGTCGAGACCCAAACACATCAATGGATAGTCTAGCAAGACACCAAACATTGTTCCTCCAAGTCGCCTGGGAGAACGACACGGAGCCGTCGTGCTTCATGTACCTTCCTCTTTTTATTCAAAAAAGAAAGAAACACAGACTGACATGAATCCCACATGACGCAGCTGAGGGTAAATTCTTTTTACATTTTTACATCCCACCACCCTCGCCATAGGGAGGAGACGGAAATCCCCAGAGAGACTTCCCACGCGAGCTGTATAGATTGAAAAGAATATATTGCAACATTGAGTTATGTAATATTTGGGTTAGGGCTCTCCGAGGAGGAGGCACTGAACCAATACACACTCAACAATCGAATTGAATCGAATACACACACAATAGAGAAGAACTCCTTTTTGAAGTTCCACTCACCTTGACAATCTGAGGAGGAGGCTCTGAACTCTGAGGAGGCTCCCTCACAGGGAAGGAGAGTCCGAACTCACAGAAGGCCCGAGGAGGAGCTTCGTGAGGAGGAGCTCTGACAACTCCCTGAAACAGATCCATAACATGGACCTGAACAACTCACGGAAGTCTTACCAACAGAGACGCGCACAGTGACGTACTCCATGGCAGGGGAATTTCTGCGGTGCACACGCCCAATCTTCCAGGGCGTGGGACCAGGAAACTCCCCCCCCCCCCCCCCCCTCTTACCCTGTAACGTGCCAAACAGCAACGTGACAGGAACCTTGAAGGACAGGAGGTTTTAACCCAGAAATCAGAAATCAGAAAAGGGGAGGAAAGGATTACCAGTTCACCCCTTTACGACCCCACACCCATGATACGACATAATGACAAATAGAGCATGACACAGTCATATTCTACTACATGAAGTATCTAACAGCTTCACATAGCTCATGCGCTAACCTGCTATCTGATTTTTACTAAGGAAAAAACACAGAATAGAGAGGGCCCCCTTTAAGAGCCCCGGTACCAGACTTACACATGTGCTTCTGTGGCCAACCTAACCCAGTTGTAGATCACAAGACACACACAACCCTTTATCACAACAAAAAATGGCAAGTACACTCTCTACAGAGGAACGCTGTTTTTCATAACAAGAGAATACAGAATCCTTGATTATGTATTGGCCACAGGCCTTGCTAAGCACACACGATAAGTGACCAAACAATCTCTTCTTTAGGAAAATATAGTTTCTCAAGCGGTTAGCACAACCCCAGCAATTAAGCTGAGGGTTACATCGTATCCCCACAAACACAGTGACACAATTATATTGTAAACAACATGTCTGAGAGGAGGGGGGGAAGCCCCAGGGAACCGGGGGGATCACCCCTCCTTTCTTACCCTTGATACGACCAAGTTGAACAGGTAACCCTGTTAATATGTGAACACACTGTTCATTGTCATTACAGGCTGAGAAAAGAATTCATTCTTCAATCATATGTCACTAAGCAAGCTTTATAGGTTAATTAACCCCCTTAGTTGTGAGTTCACGTTTACATGAACACACATGTTCTCATCACAACTAACCAGATCATTTTTACACATGTAAAACAACAACCTGATTACCATGGAGAGAAGCTATACCAGTGACAAGACAATTCACACACAACACGCGTCGTATCCTCAATGTATTGCAGCAACACACGTTTTGGAAAACATCGTTATTACAAAACATTTAGAAGGGAAGGAAAGAAGAAGTGTTTAAGGTCCGGTCGGGACCTTCCTACCCTGAACGCAGGCCAAGCGAACTGCAATCTGGCTAACGGGGCACCGAAGTCGAACACAGCATCCCTGTGTTGACGATGAGGGTAACGTCGTTGCGCCACCCAGCCGCTACGTTTCTCCATGTTTGACGCAGTCCTCGCTGGCAGGGCTCCGGTGTAGGTTCGACTAACATCCTCTGTCAAAGATGACGTCGTAGTCAGAGTGTTTAAGGCATGTTATAGTCATAGAACGTTCAACAGTGTAGCATTAAGCTAACAGCCGATCGACTGATAGCAACAAGCTAACGTTTACTAGCCTGGTAAACACAGCGAGCTAACGCCGCAGCTAACAGCTGCACAGTAGGCCACAACTAGCACGCAAGCTAAGCAGCTATCACCTGAACTGAACACAACGACATAACAAGCCACACTTCAGACAGGCCGCTGTCCAAGTCCCTCCCCTAAGAGGGAAAAGAAAAAGAAATGTCAGAACACAGTTGTCAACGGTGATCCAGACATACAGCGGGGCCCTTTGAGCATGGAACTCCCGATAAAGAAGATCCTATGCCCACTTTTCCTCGTTAGGGTATACTTTCATTTGTATATGAAAGATGGGGCCTGCACGGGACAGAGAAGCATCCGCTCGAGAATCCTGGGATCACCAGGACCTGTCGCGGCCCACTAGATTGACCATTATGGGCGTCAGACCAAGATCCTCCGACCGCCGTTTAAGCCGAGCAGAGGACCTCAGCCTGGAGTCGGCGTTTCGTAAATTGTCAGTTAACCCCCACAGCATCAACAACAACCAGAGCTTGCAAGCAAAACAGTACATACCCCATCCTGGAAACAACCGCTTCTCACACAGTCGTTGTTTCCCACAGTCCAGCTGTGTGGCCGGAGGGCAACCCCATCCAGCCGCAGCAAGGAGGACTATAGCTGGGGAGCATGTCAGCGGCGTGAGCTCCCAATACAAAAAGCCGTTTGAAGGTCAGAAATCATCTTCCAGACACTCCAAAAACGAAGACAATATCGCCGTATTTTCTCGAAAAAAGTGAGAGAGAAAATAAAGATATGATGTCAACGTATCTCCTTGTTCTTCTGTTTTCCTTTCCTCAGACTAAATATTTTTCTCCACGTCAAGTTTGCATATAGCAGGCACTTCCTTGTGGATGAAATTTGAGAAGGAGATGAGTGTGTGGCCCCACCCCTGCTTATGAAGGTAAGCGGATGGGGGGGTGGCCAGATGAATGCTGGCATGTAAAGGTACATGGTGGAATTTTTTATTCAGTGTATATACGCTGAAGCGAGATATATGCAACTGGTGCTGAGCAAGCCATAACGAAACAGAACATCATAAGTGGATTAGTCATAAATTATATAAGTGACCACTTACCTGTTTTTGTTACTTTTGATTGTCAATTGAAGAGAACAAAGGAGGAGAATGTGTACAGATATAAAAGGTTAAGAAAGGATGATGCTGTAAACATGTTCAGGAATGATATTTGGAATGAAGAATGGAAGGGGGTCTATTGTAGAAGATGTCAATGCTGCTTACAATACTTTTTTGAATACCTATCGGACACTTTACGATAAGAACTGCCCAATGGTTCAACATAAACAAAAAAATAATGACAATAGAAAACCATGGATAACAAAGGGATTAGAGAATGCATGTAAAAAGAAAAAATATATAATGTATAAGAATAAGTTAGTATTAATTATGAGACGGGCTAAGAAAGATTATTACAATACATTGTTAGGCGAAAATAAAAAATAATATTAAGGGCACATGGGACATTCTAAATAAGGTAATGGGAAATAAATCAGCATCCATAAAAATGCCTAGCCATTTCATTAGTAATAGTAAGACTATAAAAAACATGAATGAGGTGTGTTGTGAAGGGCCAGATTAAAGCTGAGAATCTACATTTATTGTTTATATACCTTGTATATTATTTATATATACACGTTATATCCCTTTAAGCCTGCGTGTAAATCATAGTAATATTCGCTTTCCTTATGAATAATGCCCCCTGACGACGGCGCCAGGCAGTCTCGCACTCAGACAGGTTTCAAGGGCGAGTCTGGGCTAGTCAGGACATGCCCTTGGCAGTGTATTGATTCCGGGCAAGTGGTTAGGTTTGGAACTAGAAAGCCACTTAAGTATATATGCTGGCGCAGGTGCGCACAGCAGCAGTTCGTCTAAGCAAGCAGTGTGACAAGTTCGTCTAAAGTGTGACAAGTGTTCGGTAACAGTGAAGTGAGCAGCAGTGCGTCTAACAGAGCATTGAGAACATGTGCGAATAGAATAGTAAAGTGTCAGAGTTTAATGCAGTAACGTCAAGTTCGACCTAGTTTAATGTGAAGTAAATAGTTGTTCATTATTGTATATCGTGCCAACCCAGTTTGTTCGTGTGTAGCATTACCTAACGGTTCGTTCGTGTTAGCTAGTGAACCTTAGCCAGGGTGCGTGGTCTAAATACGTTGGTGCCAGTACCGAGGAGGCCTAGTCGGAGAACCGTTGGACATGTGCACAGGAGAACCAGCGGCGGCGATTGCAGAACCATTACTGGTTGGATTATATTGATTTGGAACGTATTACCCGGAGAAGAGCCTCGTTGATTTCCACTATCGTTTGGGATTCAACCTCGTGAGGATTACACTCGGGCTGGCCTCATGGACAGAGGCTGGCTAGCTGTCATCGTTTGCTATCGAGCATTTGGATTACAGTTATTGCTTTTGCTGCTGATCGTTGGATTTACAAGGACTGACTTCTGTACGTGGAGTCCCTTTATTCTTCATTGAATCAGACTGAGTATCCGAACATTCCTCTATCCTCTAGACCTTACAACTCTGAGAGGAACCCAGTGTCTCCAGGCGGTACCAGCGTTGCCTTCTATAATTGCTATTATACGCCAGGTGGCGTCAACCTAGTACCCATCGTAGGAATCCTGCTATTCCCAGTGACTCATGCTACTGACTGACTTTATGCATATTCTTCGCCATACAAGCGCGACCCTAATTCTCATTCTGTAACCTAATGTTGCATAATAATAAAATACCCTCAAATACTATTTCTTTGTCAATGCCGTGTTATTATGAGTGTTCACCATCTATATTCGATGTACTGTCTGGCCAGTAATTAAAGTACATACCTAGCAGTGGTTTAATCTATCACAATCTTTAATACAGTCAGGGTTTTGTAACCCCTCAGTTACAAGGTGGTTAATGAATTCAACTCTTTTTGTGTAAATGTGGGGCCAAATCTGGCAGATGCCATTCAAAAACATGATGAACCATTACAAGGATGGAGAGGAGATAGTAAAGTACTGCAGTCTATGTTTTTGGGAAATGTCAGTGAAGCAGAAATCATATCCATTGTATCAAAGTCAAAGAATAAGACATCCATTGACAGTGATGGGATATATATGATTATAGTGAAGAAGACAATTGATTGTATAATCAAACCTCTGTTATATTTGTAATCTTTCTTTTCAGACAGGTATTTTTCCAGACAGGATGAAGGTAGCAAAAGTGATCCCACTTGTCAAAGTAGAAGATAAGCACAGCTTCACTAACTATAGACCAGTGTCATTGCTCTCACAGTTCTCAAAAGTGCTTGAAAAACTGTTTTCGCATAAATTAGATGGTTTTGTGGAAAAGAACAAACTGCTGAGCGAAAGCCAGTATGGCTTTAGGCAAAACAGATCAAGAGCGACTGCCTTAATGAATATTATTGAAGAAATAACAACAGCAACGGATAATGAAACCATTCCTTTTGCCTTTCAATTTCCTCTTCGTGTAATGGTAAATTCATCAATGATGAATGACTTTCATTGGCTTCATCACACAGAGTGGTTAATTCATTCAAATGGCGTTTTACTGCATTTTCATTTTCATCTGACTTCATGAGCCCTTTCAATACATCTCTTGACTTAGCAGCCTTCTTGACACACAAGCCTCTTGTCTTCTGGCTGTTTTCAACCAACATTTCCAAGCCTTTGGCTGTGTACTTGCAAACTCGTTTTTCCCTTTCAGGATCCTGTACAACATTGCCATCTAGTGGCTGAGCATCACTATTGCCACCAGACATGTTTATTCACAGCTTTCCAACAGCTTAATTCACAGCTCACCCAGTAGAGCTGCGCAGGTGTTTCCAATCACCTCAATCAGCCGCCATATTGGCTGTGAAACAATCTGTCCTTCTGAAGCCTTTGATGATGTCCTAGTTTTACTCATGGCTGTAGAGCGACGTTCTTACTTGAATGTAACGGCAATTTTCCATTTCCAATGTCCTGTTTTCTCTTGCCCGTTACTTCACAGGTAAGGTAGGGAGTGATCTTACGCAGTAGACACAGCAATGATGGATGTCCAGTCGTGATTCCAGGTTTACAGGGTTTATTGTTGTCCAAAGGTGAATGATGGTTGTTACAAAGGGTCAGATTAAACCGAATATATATATTTATTGCCTGAGATCCCATGTATAATATTTGTATATCGTTTGATATCCCTTGTATATTCTTTGTACATATACACGGAATATCCCTTTACCTGGTACAGGACAGACCATAATATTCGTTCTCCTATTGGAAGCGATCCCCTAGGCGCCAGTGACTTACCTCCTAGAGCTGACTTGAAAGCTACCGACATGACTTGTCTTAACATGCCCGCTTCTGCCCATGAATACGGCTACCGAAAGCAGAGCGGCACTATTTGTCCACCGTACGTATAAATATGACCAGCGAATACAGAACTCCCTTTTCAGTTCGCCTTCAGTCTCGTTCAGTTCAGCTACCAAGTAAAGCCTCACCCACTACGCAACGTGTGGTGCAGAGTAGGGCTCGTATTGCCTCAAATAGAGTCGTGTTTATCCTACTACGTTTGTTTAACGTATCGTTCGCTCCTTACTAGTAAAAGCCTTCATTACGAGTCAAAGACCACGTGAAGTGGGTAATTGTGTGTCTACATAAGAGCACTTATTGCCGCGTGCTAATAAGGATAGTAACGTCAAGTTCAACCGTGGACCACCGCGCACCACGGAGGATACCTACACCGGACCAGCAGAGCCACTTTCCGGCAAGGATTATTATTCTTCATTCTTCACCAAGCTGCCGGAGCAGAGAACCGTCTACCCCACTGCTGTGAGATCTACACATGCCCGTAAGGACATCACTCGAGCCCGTGTCTGTCGTACCAGAGGCTCCACGGCTTTCACCTGCGCGGCGCGCACATTGAGAGTACAGAGGCTGCCTTTCCCCGCTGCTCCAGGGAGTAAGATCGCCTCCGTGGACCCATTGACTTTCATAGAGCATTGCCTCCCCCTGCTGGCTTACAACCGGTAGTACCCCCCCCTTCCCAGAGTACAATAGAGAATTCCTAATATGCAGTATTGACTTGCCTATGCACATTCTTTGCCTTACAAGTGCATTCAAATGATAAATGTAATAATACCTTTTGATGTAATAAATATTCTAAACGAGTATTTGTGTGGAAACCGTGTTATTGTGGAGAAGTTCGCATCATATACTTGTGTACAGTAAGGCCAGTAATGTACATACACGGTAGTAGTTTAATGATACTAATACTTGATTAATACAGTCAGGGAATTGTACCCCTCAGTTACAATGGTGAATGAAGGGTTAAATCAGAACAGTTGTCAAGTGCTCCATTGTCAGTTCCAAACGGTGAGACAGGTAGAAAAATGTATCCTCATCACAGGTGCATGCGATTACGGCAATTAGCTAAGCCATTTATAGAAGAGGGGCCATAATGGAGGCGGTGAGCCCCCTAGTGTTCAAACATAAATAAGACACTACTTAATAACCAAAACACTCATATGGCCTTTACAATAACAGATGGGATACTAATGGGATAACTGGGGTTGCAACAAAAGTGCAACTAGGGCTAAAAACCCAATGAAATAAAATAATAATAATAATAAATAATTATGCTTCTTAGCAGACTTCTTAGCTTAACATAACAGACTTACAGTAAGTTTGGGGGAACTAATGGGATAACTGGGGTTGCAACAAAAGTGCAACTAACGGCTAAAAACACAATGAAATAAAATAATAATAATAATAATAATAATAATAATAATAATAATAATAATAATAATAATAATAATAATAATAATAATAAATAATATATCCTTCTTAGCAGACTTCTTAGCTTAACATCCCAGGGAACTAATGGGATAACTGGGGATGTTGTTTGCTCCTGACAAGAGTCTCAAAGTCTGGGGTGATGGTAGACAAAGCAACTCTGAGGTTGTGCTCAAAGTCCAATCTGTTCCTCTGCTTTGTCTTCAGCTGGACGAGAGCTGAGGAGGCCACTTTCCCAAAGATAGGTGGTGCAAAAAAAAAAAAAAACATATATATATATATTTTTTACTTTTTTTTTTTAACACACACATCCGCGACCCACTCAAAATGGCCCTGCGACCGCGACCCACTTTTGGGTCGCGACCCACCAGTTGAGAAACACTGGTATAAATTATTATTTTGTGTACAATTTAAATTAGGTTGTACGCCGACCATCAAGTAAATACTTGTTTAGTTTAGGAATAAGGGGCAGGTAACTATAAGATTTATTCTTCTTCCTGCTCCTTTTGTCCATGGTATGGTATTTATGATTTTGTATGAAAAACTCTACGATTGTATTGTTTCCATGTGGCAAATAAAAACTCTGAATCTGAATCTCTGAATCATTCGTAACGATCACGTGTGTGTGTGTGTGCGTGCGGTTGGCACTGACCAAGGCACGGAGAAGCGACTTTTCAGCCCCCGCTTCTGTTCGTGCATGAGGACACATATAATACCGATAATCTAGCGTTTATTTCAAAATTATTCATAAGTCAAGCAACAAATGGCACGATTTCTAAGGAAATGCATTGAAGCGCGGTTTGCTCAAGTTTCTTGAGATTAGACAGAATCGCTCTGGAACTATACTCATATTCACCACGGTATAAAACGGAAATGTATGTATGAAAAAAGTATCTGTTTTTTGCATGTTGACTGGAAGAAACTCACTGACAATCGACGTGTTTATTAGATCTATAGCTATAATATTTAATATAGTTTTAGCACTCGCAAACACGGCATTCTCCCCATTGCATTACAGCGATGACGTTCTAACCAGAAGGTAAACAGTGCCCCCTTGGCGTCCATTGAGTTAAGGGGGTGTCCAAACAACGACTCAGTTCCAGAAACTTTGTTTCGCCCTAAAGCTCGTCCAAACATTCTGAAACATGCTGCTCTCGTCATTCACACAAAACTACCACCCAGATTTTTAAAAAATTACGCAACTGTTCCGCCTTCATTATCAGTCCCAGGTGTGTTGAGTAGCCAATCACATGGCCACATGCCATGGGGCTACCTGGGAAGGCAAGTGACATCATACACACTGCTTTTAAAAAGTGACATACCCTTGTGCACATAAAGAATGAAATACAGAAATATGAATACATATACATTTATATATATTTGTAGATCTGGTATGTCATAAATGTCTAGATGCAACAGTACTGTCTACCTGTATGTCATAATGTTATGATGAATCGAAAATGGGGGACCCTGATGTAAACAAGACTAAAGTCTTTCTCTGGTCTGTATCCCCTTAACAATTGTGTGTATTGAGCTGTACTGTATTGTACCCATTCTGCAATCTGTTAATAAAATGTTCAATCAATCAATCACACATATTGTATCTTGTGTATTTACCCCCAGCACCCAAATATCAGACTGCCAAATCCATACAAAGATGGCAATACCCTTTTTCCACAATAGGTCCCCTTTAACCATAATGACTTCATGCCTAATCATAACCACCATAATCTTAACCCAACCTTAACCCCCAATGTCCCCACAAGGATAAAAAGTATTGTCCTTCCTTGTCGGTTCACTTATCGGTGTGTGTTCAAGAAATCTTGGATCAGGAAATATCAGGCCTCTGCAGTACAGCAGGTAATGAAATGTTTTTGTGGTTGGATGGTTTAACTCAATGGAGGAGAAAGCCTGCCTCAGAGTCAGATATTAGGAAGTTGGCAGATGGGGTATTTGCTGGAGATGATCTAAAACACAAAGTGTCAAACTCGAGGTGCGCAGGTCAGAATCTGACTGCCTGGCATCTTCATCTGGCCCCTGGATCCACTCATCAAGTCATGTTGGCCGGCTGCCTCTTCTGGCCGCTAATCAGCTGGTCTGATACAGATCAAACGCACCTCCGTCTCAACACAAATACAAATACATTGTAAATTGTACATTTTCAAGCAAAAGCACAGAGCGTTATCTGCACCTGCATCGTGTTTTTAGTGAATAGCCTAACCGTGTTTTTTCGTGGGTCATTGGAGAAGGACCCAGTATTTAGCCTTCAGTTGTACCTTGTGCTTTTATTTTCTTTAGCTTTTAAAATCTTGTCATTCATCTGTTTTCACTCAATTCAGGCCATGGTATTATTTGTTTGCATCCAGTATTACTTGTGAAGTAAGTGAATTATTAATAATGCATCATACCTACTCTAAAATTAAAACTGTGTAAATGATTGGTTTTGTGCAAGATAAGTGAACTGCAGTAGAGGGAGAAATGCAGAGGTGAGTGATGTGTTTTGTGTGTGTTGCTGGCATGTGTGTGTGTCTGTGTGTTCCACTTAGTTCTCCAAGTCCAGGACCTAATCTTACAAACATCTCATTGAGGTACTACTCCAGGATTTTTTTTAACCACTTTTATATGTGTCCGGCCCGCAAAATCATCTGTATTTTTCATTTGGGCCCCCATGGTAATTAAGTTTGACACCACTGACTCATATAGTATAAAACATTATACAAACTGCTAATAGCCTTGAATGCCCTTGCGTGAATCGATGAGAGATTGAACTGTCAAATAAACTAAACCTGTACACCTAATAAAGTGGCCACACGCAACAGTCCAAGTTAAGTGTGGCCACTTTATTAGGTGTACAGGTGTACAGGTGTACAGTTGTACCTCATAAAGTGGCCACTGAGTGTATATTCAACATTCATGGTGGGAAAAATGTATCTCTTGTCTTCTCCCATATGTCAGGTACTATCTATATGTCAACTCAAACGTTAGCTTGGAGAGATGATGGGGCGACAGTGGTTCAGGAGGTAGAGTGGTCATCTGGTAATCAGAAGGTTCCGGTTCGATTCAGACATCCTTGAGAAAGACACTTAACTCCTAACTTCTCTTGATGACATTGGTGTGTGAGTGAAGGGGTGAATGTGAGGCATAAATTGTAAAGCGCTTTGGATAAAAACACTATATGAATGCAGTCCATTGACCATGATGTCGCTTGTGTTACAGACTAGCCACTAATTCTTGGGCTTCTTGGCAGAGGGTTATTGTTGTTTCCCTCCCGTCACCTGTGATGAAGTGGGGAAGAGGAAAATACTGACACCTTGTGGTCACACTGAGTGACGAAGACCACATGGTGAATCTTGCCTCTTGACTGGTGTACCGTTTTTGATGTCTATGTCTATTTATTATGAAGTTAAGTTGTACCTTTATTAATCCCCTTGGGGAAATTCGTCCTCTGCATTTGACCCATACTAACTAATTACGAGCAGTGGGCAGCCACACAGTGCGGCGCCCGGGGGACCATGTCCATTTGTGATGCCAGTGCCTTAGTCAAGGGCACTGGCAGGAAACCTAGCATGCATGACTTTATGGTGTAGGAGGAAACCCATGCAACGGGGAGAACATTCAAACTCCACAGAGAAAGGCCCCCTGCTGGGGTTTGAAGGCAGGACCTTCTTGTTGTGAGGCAACAGTGCTAACCTCTGTGCCACCGCGCCGCCCTCTTGACACAGTTAGTTGGGTCTCGAGACCACTTTGCGTTGTCATCCTCGTCACACAGTGTTAAATTAAAACTGATCACCAATACATTTTTGTACATACAATACCATGGTATAATCCAATTCCAACCATGATACTGTATCAATGTTATTTTCTCTGTTCTCTCTGCCTCTGAAGAGCAGCATCTCAGATACAACATGTGGTTGCACCACACAGCTTGCAGTAGAAGTACACGGATCCTCGCGATTTCTGTGCCGCACATGATTGGGTCCGGGTAGTATCAACCATGTTGGAACCGGTACCAACCTAACCATAATCAAGGTGCTGACCAATAAATTATGGAAATACTGTGATACTTTTTCATAACGGATGGATACGGGGCATATCGAGCAACGACAAATATCGACTTGAAACTGAAGGTAGGCCTGTCCCATGATGCTTATGGCCTTAAATAAAATAAAGCCCATTTGATAACTACTGTACCACAAACCGTATTGCTTAGTTTTTTACCTCAACAAGCTTAATTGAATAAAGTAGTGCTGGACTGTGACACTTAATGTGACTGTTATGGAGGCTGTATTGGATTATCAAAGTGAATATCGTGCCGCCCACGCATCGCATTACACAGTATCTGTGAGCTCATTACATAGTATCTGTGAGCTGCTGTGTGATTGATTGATCCAGAGGCGTCGGCACGGAGCACAACCCACCTCACTCTTCTGGATTAAAGCCTCGGGATTGGCTCTAAATCATCTGTCAGTGAACATATGCAGGACTCATGCTGAAGTGAATCTGTGCAGGACTGGTGCTGAAGTGGCTTCTGATACCATTGCTATCGACCGCTGAGCTTAGCGCTGTAGTGTGTTAAAACTACAGCAGACAGTTAATACTAATACATTTATCCGTCTGTGGTTGACATTTTGTGTTGTGATCGACATTGCTGACAAATCGAGTTGTCTCTTTTCCGATTGGTGTGTGGAGACCAAAGGAGGAGCTTCTGGAAATGTAATTATGGTCTTATTATGGTCTGTCTGCGGCAGTGAGTGGATTTGTTCATCATAGGGGCGACAGTGGCTCAGGGGGTAGAGCAGTCGTCTGATAATCCGGAGGTTCCCAGTTCGATTCCCGCTCCTCCCGGGCAGCATGTCAAAATGTCCTTGAGCAAGACACTTAACCCCTAATTGCTCCCAATGAGCAGGTTGGCACCTTGCATGGTTGCCTCTGCCGTCGGTGTGTGAATGTGTGAGTAAATGGGTAAAATGTGAGGAACAAATTGTAAAGCGCTTTGAATAAAAGCGCTATATAAATGCACCATTTATCATGCAAACAAGAGTCCATCTGTGTTTCCCAGTTAAGGTCTGTTAAGGCAAATCAAGGTGTGATGTTGATTCAACCTCTTGCACCTTTTTCACCTGACTTGCTACCTTTAGGCGTGGGCTGGTGTTGTGACCATATTTCTTTCAAGAATCCCAACCTTGGTGGGAAAATGGTTGATCATTAAGGATTTATATTGGTCAAAAGGATACTAATGTATTGAGTCTTAAGGTACATTTAAGGATGTCCCACGTGTCTGGGCCACAGAAGCTAAAAGCAGGGATGGTGAGAGAGAGAGAGAGAGAGAGAGAGAGAGAGAGAGAGAGAGAGAGAGAGAGAGAGAGAGAGAGAGAGAGAGAGAGAGAGAGAGAGAGAGAGAGAGAGAGAGAGAGAGAGTGTCAAGGAGGGACACTGAGGTAGTGACTCATCTAGGCTTGAGGCCCAGCCTGGAGACGGGCATTAAGAGAGATGAAGGAAAAAGAAGTGTGAAGGAGCTCAGAATTAGGATGCTGCCCGGAGCGTGAAGAGGGGAGGGCTAGCATAAATCTATATAAGGCAAACGATGAAAACCTACCAATCCTGAGGCAGCGAGGAAGTAGACGGCAGGCCAGATAGCAAATACAGATAATGTGTTTGTCTCATTAGTCAATGTCAGGAGGGCCCAGCCAGGGAGCTACGGTTACTGTAAGTGCAATGTTGGCAGTCGGATCAATAGCGCTGAAGAGGAATAGTGAAGGAATTCATGTTAGGTGTGGGGAGCTGTACCGTATTTTTTATTTATTTTAATCTTTTTGCTGACTTGCACATGTAGACAGTATCCGCGGCAGACACTGGAGGTGCCAGTTGACAGAACCTCTTTACTTAATTGGCTTGTTAGACATTGACTTGATTGAGACATGGACCCACGTACTGTATGAGTCCAAACCCTGTCCAAAACCAATAGTAGCCCTAGATTTACCTTTCTTGATGTCCAAACCCTGCCTTTGGCTATACCTTGTTTTAAAAGCAGAATAATTTTTCCTAATCTCTGTTCTTAGATTACGATTGGGCAGATTGGTTTGATATCAAATTACCTCACTAGTGACCTCGGATGCCAATACTTAGCTTTGGTTTCCGCTAATGGCCTCTGGGATCTATATCCTCCTCTCTTAGCCAATAAGAAGCCACTCCTCTCACCTCCCCCTGGCGTCGTGTATCTCCTTTCAAGTAAACTTAGATTCCTTCTGGCAGCGTGTGTCTTCATGCTGGCGGGGAAGGAAGAGAGGAGAAACTGGAAAGTTCAAATTGGTTTAACTTCAGTTTCCGTTCTGATCATTTTGACTGATGATGATGGTGATGATGATGATGATGATGTAATGCATTTTCAAGATGATCAAAAATCCTTAAGAGATGAAATAAAAAAAATCGTCGAGGGCAACTCTTGTGGATCTCGAATATTGAATAGAATTATAACCCCATCTGTCAGGTAAAAAAATAAAGTAGTCTCTCTGAATGGACTTGAATCCATATTGTGTTCACCGATCTTGAGTGAACTATTATTATTATTATTATTTTATTTTTTTTACTGCAAGGCACTTTTTAAGCCTGCTTCGTTTTCAGTCGAAAGAACAAAAAAGTGTCTGCAATGCATTCCAAATGCCTGAAACGTTCAGCTGAGTAACCGGAGATGTGAACATGCTAAAGGAGGAGGAGGGTACTTCTAACATTTGATCCCAGCAAAGAGAGAGGAAATCTGAGGGCAAGTCTATCAATGTGTGACCGTAGGCTTTACACCGAACGCTTGACTGATGGAATGGTTGTGTTTTCTTAGATGAATTCTGTCTGCACAGGGAACGTGTGTGTGTGTGTGTGTGTGTGTGTGTGTGTGTGTGTGTGTGTGTGTGTGTGTGTGTGTGTGTGTGTGTGTGTGTGTGTGTGTGTGTGTGTGTGTGTGTGTGTGTGTGTGTGTGTGTGTGTGTGTGTGTGTGTGTGTGTGTGTGTGTGTGTGTGTGTGTGTGTGTGTGTGTGTGTGTGTGGGCAACAATATGTGTTATTTATTGATACTGACTGCCTGGGCTTCTCCACAGAGTCTGCCAGGTGTCGGATCAAATAACAAACTCAGCAAGACCGACGGCTTCTCAGTTATATTATCATACTGGCCATCGTGTCTCGCTCTTCGCCATTATGAGATATCTCTTATCTCCTAGCACCTACTGTGCTCACGAACAAACAATTGCACTCACATGCACGTGACCAGGCCACGGCCCCCGCGTCTTACTATATGACGCCGGACATGGTCACACTCTACCTTCCTCTTTTTTGTTTCCAACACGGACGTTGCAGTGCACTCCGTGAACTAGTTGTTATGAAACGCAGGGAGAAATTACACAATGTTGGGTTTTCGCCGGAGGTTCACCAGCCCCTGGAATCTTCTCGGCACATCCTAACAGCGCATCGGGCCTGTCCTGGGGTTTCCTCATCTCGTGACAGCGGATCGAGGGACATCGCGCGATGGTTAGCAGTCGAGCTACGTCGCGCACAGGTAGGCCTGCGTTGTCAGGCATTGATACTAGCATGAGTAATACTGCTCGTTGTCCTGTGAGACAGCCGTGTGATGTATTGGCGCGAGGGGCAGGATATTTGGGAAAACATGGTCGTCATGACTCTGTTTTGGGTGTTTTCCCAACTATTCTAGTGCGCACGGCTAATGCTAATGCTACAATGCTGGGTCTCCGTTCTTTGTTCCCCGCCGAGGGCTGTCTTTACTAAAAGGTCTTCCCTCATCTTAACCATTCATGCTGACGGTCAATCGGTGTCTAATGTTGGGGGTTTAACGGGGGCTTGTTTACCATTTTCATGGGTGGATGGGCTGAGGCTCAGGGCTGGTGTGCTTTTTGTGAATCTATGAATTGTGTGCGGGACTGGTGTTTTTCTCTGGTCTGCATCCCCTTAACAATTGTGTGTGTGGGCTAGCCAATTCTGCAGTGTGTTAGTGGTGTTTTCGTTCATTTATTCATTTACCCCTTCATGGGTGCACACCACAGTGGAGGTTGCTGCATGCCTACTACTGAGGCAGTGCTTCACTAGTAGTAGTCTTTTGTCTGCAGCCACCACTGGTGCTCCGTGCTTGTGAAGCAGGTGGCATCAGTCTTTTGCCTCTGACATGGTGGAACAGTGTCCCGCCCGGCCGACACCATGAGGCGAGTCGGCCCGGCAGGTGGCTGGTGGGCTGTTAAAGCCTATACTGCCGTGGTATAGAATTAGCAGCGACTGGCAACATTGTTCGAATTGCTGTTTTTTCTGTCAAAAATGGTGTCGGGTGGTGGGGCCTTAGGGCCAGCCGACGTCAAAACATTGCGCAAGGTTTTGAGGTTATTCAGCTTTTGACCTAGCCGCAAGCTATAACCGCAGGAAGGGCTAGGATGCTGTCAACGCTTGTTCACAGACATCTTTGGTTGGATCAGTCTCCCCTTGAGGAGGAGAGAAGGTTTTTCCCTCCTCAGGGCTCCCCTCTCCGCAGAGGGACTTTGGTATTTCCGCAGGAGCGCGGGTGGTATTTGACCTAGGCCCCACACCGCGCAGCCAGAGGTGAGGGCGCGGCCTCGCCAGCGGCTGTGGCGAGGCCCCCGACCAGCGGCCTTGTTTCCCCCGCCTGAGGTACCCTGGATACAAAGACAACAGGTGATCACAAGGCCGACAGCCTTGGTGGCCGAGGGATCGGCTACATTAGATGAGCACGCCCTAAAAAACCGTCGCCGTCTAGCTGTGTTTAGCTCGCTCTCCGGTCACTCCCCCCCCCCCCAACACCAGCGGGATACGGGCTCTGATTTGTTCCCTTTGGCTGCGGGCCGCGTGCCTTCAGTGAAGCACAAGCGGCCCCACGTTTCGCTTCTCATGGGGACAGGGGCTGACACCCAGTTGCTGGCTAGGCCTGGGTCTGTCCGTGAGAATGCTGTGCTGTCAAGCGGCTCCCACGCCACACGTTCTGCGTCTGTGTTTGGTGAGCCTGGTGTTGTGTCTGTCAACGACGAAGGTTGTCAGCGGGGGAACTTGAGGCCCAGGGGGTCGCAGCGCGAGTTCCCCCAGCCCGCCCTCGCCAGGCCGGGTATCACGTTAGTGCCTCCCACGGCCGGAAGAGTGAAAGGTGAAGACCCCTCCCCTTCCCTATATGATGTCTTAGTTATTGCTCTGTAGGCCTACAATTGTTTTGGATGCAGAACAAATGGTTGCCATGCAAATGACATTTGTTCTAAATATAAAAAACAGTTATAAACTAATAAAATCTTTAGATCAAAGATGAGATGTTCTCTGGCAGGTTACACAGGAAAGTGACACAGGGGGAAAATGAGATCCACCAAATTATAGGGAAGTGGTGATTACAAACCTCGGGTTAACCTTCCAACGATCCCTACAGGTGGTGGCGTGGCATAACTTTTCAACTGGTGGGAGGTGTTGGATTTCATGCGATTCACTCTCTTTAATTCACGCAAATCGGTACTGCTGCCAATGCCATGCAGGTGACATAGCGAAGTAGCAGAGAGGGAACAGGTCTTTACTTGTTTACGGATTTAAGTTGTTGCTATTTTGGTTATGTGGTCTTCATGCCTCAAGGCTTGGGCACATGGGCTGCCAAACAGATGGCAACAAAACATTTATTTAGACAGTGAAAGAAAGGAGACAGTAAGGTTACTTACAGGTGAGCGTGAACCTGGTGTTCCAATGGGGGAGAGGCAGTAGAATTCTGACACATAACATAGAGTTCTAATTTGATCAGTCAGGCGTGCGTGATTTGGGTGGTAGTAATATCACTGCAGGGCTACGGTGTGTAGGAACCCACCCTATCGGGCAGTGTGGGGACCACACGCCTTGCATGTCCAGCTGCAGACCAGATCCTCAGCAGTCCATGCCGGGAAGATGTTCAGTGGGGGAGCTTATGTCACCCAGTGTGATGTCAGCTTCCCCCGTATCAAACCGCCCCTTTCTGTCGGGGTCCCCCCTTGGGTACGATTGCCTCATTGGTAGTGTCAGGGTGCGATATCCCGGCTCCACGAGACGCCCTGCTTGCGCGGTTGGCGAGTCCAGAGTTGGCAACGCACAGCGGGTGGGACCGGGCCGCCTATCGGGGGGGGGGGGGGCGGGGGGTGTCAGACCCATACTGGACCTGTCCCATGGAAGGTTCAGAATGTTGACCATCTCCCACCTAGATGCTGTCAGGTGGGGGACTGGTTCACCTCCATAGACCTGTAGGATGCGTATTCGCATCCCGATCTTCCATCCTAGGGCTTACATACGCTTCCTTTGCAGGGCTAAGCGTACGGGTACCAGAGGCTGCCGTTCGGCTACTCTCTGGCTCCCTGCATCTTCACCAAGTGCGTGGTGACCGCGCTGGGGCCTCTGTGTCGTCGGGGGTTACGAATTGTATTCTACCCTGGACGACGTTCTGGTCCTTGGCCGGTCAGGGTAGATCACCAGGTCTCATACCAGGCAGGTGGTGTCTCACCAGCCTGGGTTTTGCTGTAGACTGGAAGTAGAGTACTCCTCTTCCCAGTCAACGGGTGGATTACTTGGGCTTTTTCTAAGCGCAAGGTCTATATGGGCATCCCTCTCAGAGCGGCGGCGAGTGGTTGGTTCTTGTCGCGCTCGGGAGGTTCCATCCTAGGACGGTTACGGCGCTGTATGTGATGCGCCTGCTGCTGTGGTCCCTCTTGGCCTCCTCTTCATGAGGAGGATACAGAGGTGGTTTTTTCAAGTATGGAAATGGACCCGGTGAGAGACATGTGGAGGCGGCTGAAGGTTGCCATGTCAGTACTGGGGGACCTCGTCCTCTGGGGAGGGCCTGGTGCCCTCACCAGGGGGGTCCCTGTGGGCAGCAGGCTGTCACACGTCACGGTTTTCACCGATGCCTCCCTCATAGGATGGGGGGTGGACGTGTCTGGCCAACGCAGTAGGGGGCAGCTGGCAAGACCATGCTGCCCGGTTTGCGCTACATTCAATGTGTTGGAATTGAAGGCTGTCCTTCTGGTCCTCAAACGGCTCAGCCACCTTGTGGTGGGCAGGCATGTTTTGGTCAGGATGGACAACATGACGTCAGCGTCGTATATTGTCAGACAGGGAGGAGTGCGCTCCCCCCATCTGCACCGGGCGGCGGTCGGTCTCTGGCTATGGGCGTTCTCCATCTGCGCTGCCTGAGGGCTCTCCACATCCCCGGCAGGGAGAATGTGGGTGCAGGTGTGATGTCGCGGGGCAGTCCTCACCCTGACGAGTGGGGACTATGTCCAGACATAGTCGGGCAGGTCTGGGACCGATTCCGTGGCCGTCCGGGATTCTGTACGCATTCCCCTCCTTACACCTGATAGCTCAGCTGTTGGGGCGGGTACGTCGGGAGCACGGGACTTGGTCCTGGTCGCGCCGGGCCGGGGCTCAGCTGTGTGGTCCCCGGCTCTTATTCAGCTCTTGGTGGCCCCGCCGTGGCCTGTTCCGTGGTCACCGCGGGCCCTCTCTCAGGCACGCGAAACTCTGTTCTGCCTCCTGTTCTGGGGCAGCCTCTAGGCTTGGCTGCTGACAGTGTGAATCTGGTGGGGATGCGTCTTGACTATTCTGTGTTTAACGCTATCCGGTATGCGTGCGCTCCGTCCTCTACCGCGGCTTACGCTGGGGAGTGGCGTATGGTTGAGTGTGGGGGCAGGCAATTGTTCAGCCACCCTCTCGTGGAACATTCCTGCTTGGCGCTCAGCATCTCAAGCCTGTGGAACATGCTCTGTCTCCGAGTGGGACCTCCAACTGGTCCTGGGCCGGTTGTCGGAGGCCCCGTTTGAGCCTCTTGAGCAGGCGCCATTGGATCAGCTGTCTTGAAGACCGCATTATTTTTGGCCATCACCTCCGCTAAGCGTGTGGGTGAGCTGTGTGCTCTCTCGGTGCGGCCGATAGCGGTGCGACTCTGAGGCCTAATCCAGTCTTCGTGCCAAAGAATATCCGGAGCTCTTTTCGCTCCAGGGATATTGTGGTTCAGGCGTTTGTCCGCCTCCTCACGCTAGTGAGTTGGAGGCGGGCCTTCACCTGTCGTGTCCTGTCCTGTCCGTGCACTGGGGGTTTACCTCAGGACTCTGGCTCTCAGGGCTTCCGTTCAACTGTTTGTTTGTTACGGTGGCCCTTGTGCGGGTGAGGCGCTGTCCAAGCAGCACCTGTCACATTGGTTGTGCGGGGGCGTTGCCTTTTGCTGCACGTTGGCTGGACAGGTCCCCCCTCGGGCTGCTGCCCTGTTAGGGGGGGCCTCGGTGGAGGACATCTGTGCTGCGGCCTCCTGGTCCTCCCCGGGTCCCTTCGTTAAGTTTTACCTTGTGGACATGACTGGGGGTTCTGTCTCCCAGGCGGTTCTGAGGTCTGGGACCTCTCCTGCGTCCCGCCATTTGGTGGGCTAGCAGGGGTGTGTGGGTGTGTGCCACGGGGTGCTGTGTCACACGTGGTCCCGCCTGTGCTGTGCATTTTCAGGGGTCTCTGGTTCCCCCTTTTTTTTCGCACTTTGGTGGACTTGACTGCCTCCCCCCCCTTCGTTAGGACGGGCGGGTGGACGGGACTCCCCTCCTCCCTGGTTCGGGCTTACAGGCCCTCAGGGGGTACACTTGTCGGGGCCACGCGTCTGCTCTGCCCCATATCTCATAATGGCGAAGAGCGAGACACGATGGCCAGTATGATAATATAACGAAAGGTTATCCTATAACCAGTGGCGGCTGGTGATTTCTTCTCCAAGGGGGGCGCTATACCAAACATTTTGCAAACATGTACTGAGGCACGCATTGGCGAAACCACACACTGAGTATAGCCTACTGTGCACGTCAGAGCTTCGGCGAAACCACAAGGTACGAATATTTAAGTAGGTAGAGTACAACTATCACCATTGCCATCAATCAATATATGATCGCAGCCACGTCTCTCTCTCTCTCTCTCTCTCTCTCTCTCTCTCTCATCTCTCTTCTCTGTCTTCTCTCTCTCTCTCTGTCTCTCTCTGTCTCTCTCTCTCTCTCTCTC